>NC_079883.1:10316446-10477533 GCF_029227915.1 Hydractinia symbiolongicarpus | reverse complement strand
ATTTTATAAAAATGTTAAAGTAATGAGCGTAATGTCATTATGCAGCCAATCAGAAATTACTTTCTTAGCACCAATCAAATGGTTTGTTTTGAACCTTAGCTGTCAATCAATATGAGAAATAAAACTTTGGCGCGATAGTGCATTTTAGACCGTCTTGTGTATCCGTACTACATCGACTTCTTAAAATATGGCTCGTACAAAGCAAACTGCACGTAAATCTACTGGAGGAAAGGCTCCACGAAAACAACTCGCCACTAAAGCTGCGAGGAAAAGCGCACCAGCTACTGGAGGAGTGAAAAAACCACATCGTTACAGACCTGGTACAGTTGCTCTCAGAGAAATCAGAAGATACCAGAAGTCAACCGAGCTCTTGATCCGCAAGTTGCCTTTCCAGCGTCTTGTGCGAGAAATTGCTCAGGACTTCAAAACAGATCTGCGATTCCAGAGCACAGCCGTTATGGCTCTGCAAGAGGCTTCTGAAGCGTACCTTGTTGGCTTGTTCGAGGATACTAACTTGTGTGCCATTCACGCAAAACGAGTTACAATCATGCCTAAAGACATCCAGTTGGCAAGAAGAATTCGTGGGGAACGTGCCTAAGCATCTTACCAAACAAAAAACGGCTATTTTTATAGCCACACATCCATAAAAAATATTACGGCTAGCTTTTTATATCAAACTTTGTCCTGCTTTCTGTTTAAATTTTATGCTACATAAAAATTTTATGCTACATAAAGTTTGACAATGTTAAAAATATGAAGGGCAAGAAAAGTAAAAGCAAGAAAATAAGAAATTTAAAAACGAAAATACTTAAACTTAGGGAATCTAATCTTAAATTTACTCTTTTTTAACTGTTTAAGTGACTTAAACAAGTTTAACTTTGTACCAAGATAATGTTTTTTTGTAAATGTGTGGCTATAAAAATAGCCGTTTGTTAATGTAATAGCCAGATACACACAAATTATTTTTTTGCGGTCTTCTTTGCTGCCTTTTTGGGAGTCTTTTTGACCTTCTTTGCTGCAGGTTTTTTAGCAACAGGCTTCTTTGTGGGTTTCTTAGCTGCTGGTTTCTTAGCCGAGGCTTTCTTTGTGGCAGGCTTCTTTGCTGCTTTCTTTGGCGTGCTCTTCTTTGCTGGCTTCTTTTTTGGTGTACTTTTCTTTGCAGTAGGCTTCTTTGCCGTTGGCTTTTTTGCTGCGGCCTTTTTCTTAGGTTTTTCTTTTTTTACCTGACCTAGCTTGAATGATCCAGAAGCACCAGTGCCTTTAGTTTGAATCAAATCGCCTGATGTTACTCCTCGTTTAAGAGCCATTTTCAGATGATGATCTGAGTTTTCAGCAACTTTGTAATTTGCATGAATATATTTTGTAATAGCTTGGCGAGATGAACCACCGCGTTCCTTTAGGGTAGCGATAGCAGCCTTGATCATGTCCACATATTTAGGGTGATCAGCTGTCTTCTTTGCAGCAGGTTTCTTCTTGGGTGCGATTTTCTTTGGAGAAGCTGCTTCACTCATTTTTAATGTTTTCTTACAACAATCCAACGATAAACGATGCTTGTTATCACAGTAGAAGTATACTAAACATTACCGTGTAAATGAGATATAATTTAAGACGGTGCGAAGTATGCGGACGTAAAAGTACCACTCCCGGGAATTGATTTGGCGCGAAAACAGAAATGTGTGTTTCTGTACATCGTATAATGTCCGTTTTGGGTGCCGCGACTATGCGAAAGCATGTTAATTTTTATTTGTAGTACGACGCAATAGTCTGCAAGAGAAGCTGCTGGAGTTTGAGGTCTTCAGCATTACATCTAGTCTGTTAATTTGGGCTTCTTCCGCGCTCGTGTTAGGATTTTCATAAAGCGTTCTTTGGTTTGCGTTGCGTATGTCGGCCTACATCATCGACACGGCCTGTTTCCGGCTATTAGGAGCAATTCATATATTGGGCACTGCGTTTCGACTTTTTTATTAGACCACAGTAAAAAAATTCACTCACAGAAGTCCCTTTCTTTCATGGCTACAAACACGAAGAATTCTGTCGTAAGTAAAACGAATGCGCAAGCCAAAATGACGATGGGGCGAAGTCATAAGCATGGCCCTGTGGCCCAATGGATAAGGCATCTGACTACGAATCAGGGGATTCCAGGTTCGACTCCTGGCAGGGTCGCACTGTCGCATTTCGGCTGCATGGTCTACTGTGTAACGCGCGCGCACGTTCTGGCGTAATGCGTTGATAAACGGAATGTACGCAGACATATTGGAAAGTAATATCACGCACTTAGTATCGTCGCCTTTGTTAGCATTCATGTAAGTTACCATCCACTCGCTACAGTCGCTCTCCATCCTACGGCTAAATCAACAGCCGTGATTTTTACTATGTCGCCGTCCATCCGTACGCGGTGACAGTTGTAAGCTTTACAGTAACGTGACATGCTCCACAAGCAGTTACGGTGTGTGGACGATGCCTATCATGGCAACGCTTGTTCTTTATCGCTTCTCGGCCTAATGGCTAAGATCAAGTGTAGTATCTGTTCTTATCAGTTTAATATCTGGTAGGCCATTCTCTGAATGGTCAGTATATTAATCTGATTTTTGGCCTTGGGTCATGGAGGTGGATTCATTCACGCCGTGACCACGGGTTGCCTTGGTGTTGCACTATTACCGATGGCGGCCCACATAAGCAATAAAAGAATAATAGCAGTCCTCTTTCCGACGGCACTCTGCATAGTCTACGGCGGGAACAAAACGCGTACACTGGGGGAGAATACAGCCTATGCCCCGCGACACGGCAGTTTATAACACACTCAAGCCACAAGCATTAACAAACTTTGAAGGGTACCCTCATGCTACGGTGCAGTTCCAACTCATACTTACCTGACGGGGAAGTAAAGACTGATCAATGAGGGTTTTCTTCCAGAGTGAGGCTCTTGCATTGCACTACGCTTGGGCTGACCTCTGCGATTACTGCAAACGTCAGTAACTCGACCGTACAATTTCTGGTAGTGGGGGCCTGCGTCCGCGCTCGCCCCCTCCTTAAGTCAAAATGAATGAGCTTAGAAAAGTTGCGCGGCCAAATGTCGGTGGTGACTTAAACGCTAAGGTAAAACCTCGCTTGGCTGTTACGAAACGTGATTGCGATATAAGTCCTCGGAAGGCGGCGGAATTTTATTTTATTTGCCATTCCGTCAGGGTTATTGGATGATCGGCAATAGATCGAGTTTGTATGCATTTGAAAGCTCTTTTTTCTCGTACTATCACCTGAAAATGTCGTAGGAAAATGTCATAGGAAACACTTTCAACAACCGCCACGTTCCTTAATTGTTATAACAAGAAATATATCACAGCAAATGAAAATGAAAAGCCTACGACACCGGGAGTTCCCAGGCGGTCCCCCATCCAAGTACTATCCCGGCCCGACGATGCTTAACTTCCGTGATCAGACGAGAACGGGTGTGTTCATCGTGGTATGGCCGTAGACATTAGTAGGTGCAAATACGTGCAATTTATTTTGACGTTGTGATCAAATTTTTTTATTTAATTTCTTTGAGTTACTTAGGACAAGGCGTATGCATGGATTATCTATTAGACTTTAAGGTTATAGTTTTGTGAAAAAAACAATGTTTTTTTAAAGATGTGTGGCTATAAAAATAGCCGTTGTTTTCTGAGTGTAGCGGTTTACTTCTTCTGTCCTTTGTCGTTCTTCTTTGGGAGTAAGACAGCTTGAATGTTTGGCAAAACACCACCAGCTGCAATGGTTACACCGCTCAAAAGTTTGTTTAATTCTTCATCATTACGAACAGCCAATTGTAAATGTCTTGGAATAATCCTAGCTTTTTTGTTGTCTCTTGCTGCGTTACCAGCCAACTCCAATATCTCAGCAGATAAATATTCCAAGACGGCTGCTAAGTAAACTGGTGCTCCAGATCCAATTCGGTTAGCATAGTGCCCTCTACGAAGGAATCTATGCACTCTACCGACTGGAAATTGAAGTCCAGCTCTTGAGGATCTTGTCTTGGCTTTAGCCTTAGCTTTTCCACCTTTTCCACGTCCAGACATAACTGCGATTTGATTTGTAAGTTAATACAAAAACGTACGAATATTTAACGTAAGTGTTAACGAAATAAACTTTACTCGTTTTTTCATCATAAAAATAGGATCGAAATCATGTTTTTTTAACCAATCATAATTAAGTATTAAACAAAAGATTTTTTTTTTAACCAATTAAATTGCGTATCGGCGTTTTCGGATCGAATTCGATCCGATTTTTTTACTTATAAACAAAAAGTTTTGACTTGCAGTTTAATGCTTATTTACAAGTTAAGTAGCAAAAATTTTTAACCATGTCTGACGCAGCAGCTAAAGGAGGAAAACAGGCACCTAAAGTAGCCAAGAAAGGTGAAAAAAGAGCCGGCAAAAAAGGAGGAAAGATTGGTGGAACTGGTGAAAAGAAACGCAAGAGAAAGAGAAAGGAAAGTTATGCTATTTACATCTACAATGTTTTGAAACAAGTTCACCCAGATGTCGGAGTTTCAAGCAAAGCTATGAGCATCATGAACTCATTTGTCAACGACATCTTTGAGCGCATTGCTTCCGAAGCTTCGCGTTTGGCTCTTCAAAACAAAAAGTCGACCATCTCTTCTCGTGAAATTCAAACCGCAGTACGTCTTCTCTTGCCTGGAGAACTTGCAAAACACGCAGTCAGTGAAGGAACAAAAGCCGTCACAAAATACACAAGCAGCAAGTAAACCAACGTCTACCAAACACAAACGGTCTTTTTTAAGACCACACATCTTTAAAAAAACATTTACTTGGCGTCACTACAAGTTAACCGAAGTTAATAAAACTTCTAAATAATGTGCTTAAGAACACTAGCCTACATTTAAAATACTTCCCCATGTGTGTGTGGATTAGCTTCACTTTTCATACGTATTATTAGCTGTACTTGCAGAAAAGACAAGTACATTGATCCATGTTATTGCTTACATTTAACTTAACCCAGCTTTTCACGGAAACACTCCCAGGCAAATTAACCCTACAAAGTATTTCTAAATTTTTTTTGTGTCATATATGACATAGTATCGTATAGCAATAAATGTAACTGTGACAAGACTTTACACATTGTGTAATTTGGAAGCGTGCACAAAGTAATGTTTTAAAAGATTTGTGGCTATAAAAATAGCCGTTTTTGTTGAGCAATGACAACGCTTAACCTCCGAATCCGTAAAGAGTTCTTCCTTGACGTTTTAAGGCATAAACAACATCCATAGCGGTAACGGTCTTGCGTTTAGCGTGCTCTGTGTAGGTTACAGCATCACGAATAACATTCTCTAAGAAAACCTTCAGTACACCTCTGGTTTCCTCATAGATAAGGCCAGAGATACGTTTGACACCACCTCGTCGAGCAAGACGCCGAATAGCAGGTTTTGTGATTCCCTGAATGTTATCACGAAGAATTTTTCGGTGACGTTTAGCACCTCCTTTTCCCAATCCTTTACCTCCTTTTCCGCGTCCAGACATATTGATATAGTTGCGTACAGAACGAGTACAAAAACAACGTTTGAGTTAACAGAATTCAGACAGCTTTAAAAAGAGGCCATAAAATTACCTACTGCTCGTGGAAACACCCTAATTAACCAATAGAGTTGCGTCATTACAAAATGTTCCGAACATTTTGTACATTTTTTTAAGTAAAACTGTAGTTTTTTTAAAAATTCGTGGTCTTAATGTTTCAGTAAGGCAATAAATTTGGCATCGTTGGAATTCGCCAAACCTTCTGCTACTTACTAAAAAAAAAAAAAGTCAAAAGCTTTTGTGTATCAGAAGATACAGCCGTTTTCCCGTAGCCAAAAAACACAGATTTTATAAAAATGTTAAAGTAATGAGCGTAATGTCATTATGCAGCCAATCAGAAATTACTTTCTTAGCACCAATCAAATGGTTTGTTTTGAACCTTAGCTGTCAATCAATATGAGAAATAAAACTTTGGCGCGATAGTGCATTTTAGACCGTCTTGTGTATCCGTACTACATCGACTTCTTAAAATATGGCTCGTACAAAGCAAACTGCACGTAAATCTACTGGAGGAAAGGCTCCACGAAAACAACTCGCCACTAAAGCTGCGAGGAAAAGCGCACCAGCTACTGGAGGAGTGAAAAAACCACATCGTTACAGACCTGGTACAGTTGCTCTCAGAGAAATCAGAAGATACCAGAAGTCAACCGAGCTCTTGATCCGCAAGTTGCCTTTCCAGCGTCTTGTGCGAGAAATTGCTCAGGACTTCAAAACAGATCTGCGATTCCAGAGCACAGCCGTTATGGCTCTGCAAGAGGCTTCTGAAGCGTACCTTGTTGGCTTGTTCGAGGATACTAACTTGTGTGCCATTCACGCAAAACGAGTTACAATCATGCCTAAAGACATCCAGTTGGCAAGAAGAATTCGTGGGGAACGTGCCTAAGCATCTTACCAAACAAAAAACGGCTATTTTTATAGCCACACATCCATAAAAAATATTACGGCTAGCTTTTTATATCAAACTTTGTCCTGCTTTCTGTTTAAATTTTATGCTACATAAAAATTTTATGCTACATAAAGTTTGACAATGTTAAAAATATGAAGGGCAAGAAAAGTAAAAGCAAGAAAATAAGAAATTTAAAAACGAAAATACTTAAACTTAGGGAATCTAATCTTAAATTTACTCTTTTTTAACTGTTTAAGTGACTTAAACAAGTTTAACTTTGTACCAAGATAATGTTTTTTTGTAAATGTGTGGCTATAAAAATAGCCGTTTGTTAATGTAATAGCCAGATACACACAAATTATTTTTTTGCGGTCTTCTTTGCTGCCTTTTTGGGAGTCTTTTTGACCTTCTTTGCTGCAGGTTTTTTAGCAACAGGCTTCTTTGTGGGTTTCTTAGCTGCTGGTTTCTTAGCCGAGGCTTTCTTTGTGGCAGGCTTCTTTGCTGCTTTCTTTGGCGTGCTCTTCTTTGCTGGCTTCTTTTTTGGTGTACTTTTCTTTGCAGTAGGCTTCTTTGCCGTTGGCTTTTTTGCTGCGGCCTTTTTCTTAGGTTTTTCTTTTTTTACCTGACCTAGCTTGAATGATCCAGAAGCACCAGTGCCTTTAGTTTGAATCAAATCGCCTGATGTTACTCCTCGTTTAAGAGCCATTTTCAGATGATGATCTGAGTTTTCAGCAACTTTGTAATTTGCATGAATATATTTTGTAATAGCTTGGCGAGATGAACCACCGCGTTCCTTTAGGGTAGCGATAGCAGCCTTGATCATGTCCACATATTTAGGGTGATCAGCTGTCTTCTTTGCAGCAGGTTTCTTCTTGGGTGCGATTTTCTTTGGAGAAGCTGCTTCACTCATTTTTAATGTTTTCTTACAACAATCCAACGATAAACGATGCTTGTTATCACAGTAGAAGTATACTAAACATTACCGTGTAAATGAGATATAATTTAAGACGGTGCGAAGTATGCGGACGTAAAAGTACCACTCCCGGGAATTGATTTGGCGCGAAAACAGAAATGTGTGTTTCTGTACATCGTATAATGTCCGTTTTGGGTGCCGCGACTATGCGAAAGCATGTTAATTTTTATTTGTAGTACGACGCAATAGTCTGCAAGAGAAGCTGCTGGAGTTTGAGGTCTTCAGCATTACATCTAGTCTGTTAATTTGGGCTTCTTCCGCGCTCGTGTTAGGATTTTCATAAAGCGTTCTTTGGTTTGCGTTGCGTATGTCGGCCTACATCATCGACACGGCCTGTTTCCGGCTATTAGGAGCAATTCATATATTGGGCACTGCGTTTCGACTTTTTTATTAGACCACAGTAAAAAAATTCACTCACAGAAGTCCCTTTCTTTCATGGCTACAAACACGAAGAATTCTGTCGTAAGTAAAACGAATGCGCAAGCCAAAATGACGATGGGGCGAAGTCATAAGCATGGCCCTGTGGCCCAATGGATAAGGCATCTGACTACGAATCAGGGGATTCCAGGTTCGACTCCTGGCAGGGTCGCACTGTCGCATTTCGGCTGCATGGTCTACTGTGTAACGCGCGCGCACGTTCTGGCGTAATGCGTTGATAAACGGAATGTACGCAGACATATTGGAAAGTAATATCACGCACTTAGTATCGTCGCCTTTGTTAGCATTCATGTAAGTTACCATCCACTCGCTACAGTCGCTCTCCATCCTACGGCTAAATCAACAGCCGTGATTTTTACTATGTCGCCGTCCATCCGTACGCGGTGACAGTTGTAAGCTTTACAGTAACGTGACATGCTCCACAAGCAGTTACGGTGTGTGGACGATGCCTATCATGGCAACGCTTGTTCTTTATCGCTTCTCGGCCTAATGGCTAAGATCAAGTGTAGTATCTGTTCTTATCAGTTTAATATCTGGTAGGCCATTCTCTGAATGGTCAGTATATTAATCTGATTTTTGGCCTTGGGTCATGGAGGTGGATTCATTCACGCCGTGACCACGGGTTGCCTTGGTGTTGCACTATTACCGATGGCGGCCCACATAAGCAATAAAAGAATAATAGCAGTCCTCTTTCCGACGGCACTCTGCATAGTCTACGGCGGGAACAAAACGCGTACACTGGGGGAGAATACAGCCTATGCCCCGCGACACGGCAGTTTATAACACACTCAAGCCACAAGCATTAACAAACTTTGAAGGGTACCCTCATGCTACGGTGCAGTTCCAACTCATACTTACCTGACGGGGAAGTAAAGACTGATCAATGAGGGTTTTCTTCCAGAGTGAGGCTCTTGCATTGCACTACGCTTGGGCTGACCTCTGCGATTACTGCAAACGTCAGTAACTCGACCGTACAATTTCTGGTAGTGGGGGCCTGCGTCCGCGCTCGCCCCCTCCTTAAGTCAAAATGAATGAGCTTAGAAAAGTTGCGCGGCCAAATGTCGGTGGTGACTTAAACGCTAAGGTAAAACCTCGCTTGGCTGTTACGAAACGTGATTGCGATATAAGTCCTCGGAAGGCGGCGGAATTTTATTTTATTTGCCATTCCGTCAGGGTTATTGGATGATCGGCAATAGATCGAGTTTGTATGCATTTGAAAGCTCTTTTTTCTCGTACTATCACCTGAAAATGTCGTAGGAAAATGTCATAGGAAACACTTTCAACAACCGCCACGTTCCTTAATTGTTATAACAAGAAATATATCACAGCAAATGAAAATGAAAAGCCTACGACACCGGGAGTTCCCAGGCGGTCCCCCATCCAAGTACTATCCCGGCCCGACGATGCTTAACTTCCGTGATCAGACGAGAACGGGTGTGTTCATCGTGGTATGGCCGTAGACATTAGTAGGTGCAAATACGTGCAATTTATTTTGACGTTGTGATCAAATTTTTTTATTTAATTTCTTTGAGTTACTTAGGACAAGGCGTATGCATGGATTATCTATTAGACTTTAAGGTTATAGTTTTGTGAAAAAAACAATGTTTTTTTAAAGATGTGTGGCTATAAAAATAGCCGTTGTTTTCTGAGTGTAGCGGTTTACTTCTTCTGTCCTTTGTCGTTCTTCTTTGGGAGTAAGACAGCTTGAATGTTTGGCAAAACACCACCAGCTGCAATGGTTACACCGCTCAAAAGTTTGTTTAATTCTTCATCATTACGAACAGCCAATTGTAAATGTCTTGGAATAATCCTAGCTTTTTTGTTGTCTCTTGCTGCGTTACCAGCCAACTCCAATATCTCAGCAGATAAATATTCCAAGACGGCTGCTAAGTAAACTGGTGCTCCAGATCCAATTCGGTTAGCATAGTGCCCTCTACGAAGGAATCTATGCACTCTACCGACTGGAAATTGAAGTCCAGCTCTTGAGGATCTTGTCTTGGCTTTAGCCTTAGCTTTTCCACCTTTTCCACGTCCAGACATAACTGCGATTTGATTTGTAAGTTAATACAAAAACGTACGAATATTTAACGTAAGTGTTAACGAAATAAACTTTACTCGTTTTTTCATCATAAAAATAGGATCGAAATCATGTTTTTTTAACCAATCATAATTAAGTATTAAACAAAAGATTTTTTTTTTAACCAATTAAATTGCGTATCGGCGTTTTCGGATCGAATTCGATCCGATTTTTTTACTTATAAACAAAAAGTTTTGACTTGCAGTTTAATGCTTATTTACAAGTTAAGTAGCAAAAATTTTTAACCATGTCTGACGCAGCAGCTAAAGGAGGAAAACAGGCACCTAAAGTAGCCAAGAAAGGTGAAAAAAGAGCCGGCAAAAAAGGAGGAAAGATTGGTGGAACTGGTGAAAAGAAACGCAAGAGAAAGAGAAAGGAAAGTTATGCTATTTACATCTACAATGTTTTGAAACAAGTTCACCCAGATGTCGGAGTTTCAAGCAAAGCTATGAGCATCATGAACTCATTTGTCAACGACATCTTTGAGCGCATTGCTTCCGAAGCTTCGCGTTTGGCTCTTCAAAACAAAAAGTCGACCATCTCTTCTCGTGAAATTCAAACCGCAGTACGTCTTCTCTTGCCTGGAGAACTTGCAAAACACGCAGTCAGTGAAGGAACAAAAGCCGTCACAAAATACACAAGCAGCAAGTAAACCAACGTCTACCAAACACAAACGGTCTTTTTTAAGACCACACATCTTTAAAAAAACATTTACTTGGCGTCACTACAAGTTAACCGAAGTTAATAAAACTTCTAAATAATGTGCTTAAGAACACTAGCCTACATTTAAAATACTTCCCCATGTGTGTGTGGATTAGCTTCACTTTTCATACGTATTATTAGCTGTACTTGCAGAAAAGACAAGTACATTGATCCATGTTATTGCTTACATTTAACTTAACCCAGCTTTTCACGGAAACACTCCCAGGCAAATTAACCCTACAAAGTATTTCTAAATTTTTTTTGTGTCATATATGACATAGTATCGTATAGCAATAAATGTAACTGTGACAAGACTTTACACATTGTGTAATTTGGAAGCGTGCACAAAGTAATGTTTTAAAAGATTTGTGGCTATAAAAATAGCCGTTTTTGTTGAGCAATGACAACGCTTAACCTCCGAATCCGTAAAGAGTTCTTCCTTGACGTTTTAAGGCATAAACAACATCCATAGCGGTAACGGTCTTGCGTTTAGCGTGCTCTGTGTAGGTTACAGCATCACGAATAACATTCTCTAAGAAAACCTTCAGTACACCTCTGGTTTCCTCATAGATAAGGCCAGAGATACGTTTGACACCACCTCGTCGAGCAAGACGCCGAATAGCAGGTTTTGTGATTCCCTGAATGTTATCACGAAGAATTTTTCGGTGACGTTTAGCACCTCCTTTTCCCAATCCTTTACCTCCTTTTCCGCGTCCAGACATATTGATATAGTTGCGTACAGAACGAGTACAAAAACAACGTTTGAGTTAACAGAATTCAGACAGCTTTAAAAAGAGGCCATAAAATTACCTACTGCTCGTGGAAACACCCTAATTAACCAATAGAGTTGCGTCATTACAAAATGTTCCGAACATTTTGTACATTTTTTTAAGTAAAACTGTAGTTTTTTTAAAAATTCGTGGTCTTAATGTTTCAGTAAGGCAATAAATTTGGCATCGTTGGAATTCGCCAAACCTTCTGCTACTTACTAAAAAAAAAAAAAGTCAAAAGCTTTTGTGTATCAGAAGATACAGCCGTTTTCCCGTAGCCAAAAAACACAGATTTTATAAAAATGTTAAAGTAATGAGCGTAATGTCATTATGCAGCCAATCAGAAATTACTTTCTTAGCACCAATCAAATGGTTTGTTTTGAACCTTAGCTGTCAATCAATATGAGAAATAAAACTTTGGCGCGATAGTGCATTTTAGACCGTCTTGTGTATCCGTACTACATCGACTTCTTAAAATATGGCTCGTACAAAGCAAACTGCACGTAAATCTACTGGAGGAAAGGCTCCACGAAAACAACTCGCCACTAAAGCTGCGAGGAAAAGCGCACCAGCTACTGGAGGAGTGAAAAAACCACATCGTTACAGACCTGGTACAGTTGCTCTCAGAGAAATCAGAAGATACCAGAAGTCAACCGAGCTCTTGATCCGCAAGTTGCCTTTCCAGCGTCTTGTGCGAGAAATTGCTCAGGACTTCAAAACAGATCTGCGATTCCAGAGCACAGCCGTTATGGCTCTGCAAGAGGCTTCTGAAGCGTACCTTGTTGGCTTGTTCGAGGATACTAACTTGTGTGCCATTCACGCAAAACGAGTTACAATCATGCCTAAAGACATCCAGTTGGCAAGAAGAATTCGTGGGGAACGTGCCTAAGCATCTTACCAAACAAAAAACGGCTATTTTTATAGCCACACATCCATAAAAAATATTACGGCTAGCTTTTTATATCAAACTTTGTCCTGCTTTCTGTTTAAATTTTATGCTACATAAAAATTTTATGCTACATAAAGTTTGACAATGTTAAAAATATGAAGGGCAAGAAAAGTAAAAGCAAGAAAATAAGAAATTTAAAAACGAAAATACTTAAACTTAGGGAATCTAATCTTAAATTTACTCTTTTTTAACTGTTTAAGTGACTTAAACAAGTTTAACTTTGTACCAAGATAATGTTTTTTTGTAAATGTGTGGCTATAAAAATAGCCGTTTGTTAATGTAATAGCCAGATACACACAAATTATTTTTTTGCGGTCTTCTTTGCTGCCTTTTTGGGAGTCTTTTTGACCTTCTTTGCTGCAGGTTTTTTAGCAACAGGCTTCTTTGTGGGTTTCTTAGCTGCTGGTTTCTTAGCCGAGGCTTTCTTTGTGGCAGGCTTCTTTGCTGCTTTCTTTGGCGTGCTCTTCTTTGCTGGCTTCTTTTTTGGTGTACTTTTCTTTGCAGTAGGCTTCTTTGCCGTTGGCTTTTTTGCTGCGGCCTTTTTCTTAGGTTTTTCTTTTTTTACCTGACCTAGCTTGAATGATCCAGAAGCACCAGTGCCTTTAGTTTGAATCAAATCGCCTGATGTTACTCCTCGTTTAAGAGCCATTTTCAGATGATGATCTGAGTTTTCAGCAACTTTGTAATTTGCATGAATATATTTTGTAATAGCTTGGCGAGATGAACCACCGCGTTCCTTTAGGGTAGCGATAGCAGCCTTGATCATGTCCACATATTTAGGGTGATCAGCTGTCTTCTTTGCAGCAGGTTTCTTCTTGGGTGCGATTTTCTTTGGAGAAGCTGCTTCACTCATTTTTAATGTTTTCTTACAACAATCCAACGATAAACGATGCTTGTTATCACAGTAGAAGTATACTAAACATTACCGTGTAAATGAGATATAATTTAAGACGGTGCGAAGTATGCGGACGTAAAAGTACCACTCCCGGGAATTGATTTGGCGCGAAAACAGAAATGTGTGTTTCTGTACATCGTATAATGTCCGTTTTGGGTGCCGCGACTATGCGAAAGCATGTTAATTTTTATTTGTAGTACGACGCAATAGTCTGCAAGAGAAGCTGCTGGAGTTTGAGGTCTTCAGCATTACATCTAGTCTGTTAATTTGGGCTTCTTCCGCGCTCGTGTTAGGATTTTCATAAAGCGTTCTTTGGTTTGCGTTGCGTATGTCGGCCTACATCATCGACACGGCCTGTTTCCGGCTATTAGGAGCAATTCATATATTGGGCACTGCGTTTCGACTTTTTTATTAGACCACAGTAAAAAAATTCACTCACAGAAGTCCCTTTCTTTCATGGCTACAAACACGAAGAATTCTGTCGTAAGTAAAACGAATGCGCAAGCCAAAATGACGATGGGGCGAAGTCATAAGCATGGCCCTGTGGCCCAATGGATAAGGCATCTGACTACGAATCAGGGGATTCCAGGTTCGACTCCTGGCAGGGTCGCACTGTCGCATTTCGGCTGCATGGTCTACTGTGTAACGCGCGCGCACGTTCTGGCGTAATGCGTTGATAAACGGAATGTACGCAGACATATTGGAAAGTAATATCACGCACTTAGTATCGTCGCCTTTGTTAGCATTCATGTAAGTTACCATCCACTCGCTACAGTCGCTCTCCATCCTACGGCTAAATCAACAGCCGTGATTTTTACTATGTCGCCGTCCATCCGTACGCGGTGACAGTTGTAAGCTTTACAGTAACGTGACATGCTCCACAAACAGTTACGGTGTGTGGACGATGCCTATCATGGCAACGCTTGTTCTTTATCGCTTCTCGGCCTAATGGCTAAGATCAAGTGTAGTATCTGTTCTTATCAGTTTAATATCTGGTAGGCCATTCTCTGAATGGTCAGTATATTAATCTGATTTTTGGCCTTGGGTCATGGAGGTGGATTCATTCACGCCGTGACCACGGGTTGCCTTGGTGTTGCACTATTACCGATGGCGGCCCACATAAGCAATAAAAGAATAATAGCAGTCCTCTTTCCGACGGCACTCTGCATAGTCTACGGCGGGAACAAAACGCGTACACTGGGGGAGAATACAGCCTATGCCCCGCGACACGGCAGTTTATAACACACTCAAGCCACAAGCATTAACAAACTTTGAAGGGTACCCTCATGCTACGGTGCAGTTCCAACTCATACTTACCTGACGGGGAAGTAAAGACTGATCAATGAGGGTTTTCTTCCAGAGTGAGGCTCTTGCATTGCACTACGCTTGGGCTGACCTCTGCGATTACTGCAAACGTCAGTAACTCGACCGTACAATTTCTGGTAGTGGGGGCCTGCGTCCGCGCTCGCCCCCTCCTTAAGTCAAAATGAATGAGCTTAGAAAAGTTGCGCGGCCACAATGTCGGTGGTGACTTAAACGCTAAGGTAAAACCTCGCTTGGCTGTTACGAAACGTGATTGCGATATAAGTCCTCGGAAGGCGGCGGAATTTTATTTTATTTGCCATTCCGTCAGGGTTATTGGATGATCGGCAATAGATCGAGTTTGTATGCATTTGAAAGCTCTTTTTTCTCGTACTATCACCTGAAAATGTCGTAGGAAAATGTCATAGGAAACACTTTCAACAACCGCCACGTTCCTTAATTGTTATAACAAGAAATATATCACAGCAAATGAAAATGAAAAGCCTACGACACCGGGAGTTCCCAGGCGGTCCCCCATCCAAGTACTATCCCGGCCCGACGATGCTTAACTTCCGTGATCAGACGAGAACGGGTGTGTTCATCGTGGTATGGCCGTAGACATTAGTAGGTGCAAATACGTGCAATTTATTTTGACATTGTGATCAAATTTTTTTATTTAATTTCTTTGAGTTACTTAGGACAAGGCGTATGCATGGATTATCTATTAGACTTTAAGGTTATAGTTTTGTGAAAAAAACAATGTTTTTTTAAAGATGTGTGGCTATAAAAATAGCCGTTGTTTTCTGAGTGTAGCGGTTTACTTCTTCAGTCCTTTGTCGTTCTTCTTTGGGAGTAAGACAGCTTGAATGTTTGGCAAAACACCACCAGCTGCAATGGTTACACCGCTCAAAAGTTTGTTTAATTCTTCATCATTACGAACAGCCAATTGTAAATGTCTTGGAATAATCCTAGCTTTTTTGTTGTCTCTTGCTGCGTTACCAGCCAACTCCAATATCTCAGCAGATAAATATTCCAAGACGGCTGCTAAGTAAACTGGTGCTCCAGATCCAATTCGGTTAGCATAGTGCCCTCTACGAAGGAATCTATGCACTCTACCGACTGGAAATTGAAGTCCAGCTCTTGAGGATCTTGTCTTGGCTTTAGCCTTAGCTTTTCCACCTTTTCCACGTCCAGACATAACTGCGATTTGATTTGTAAGTTAATACAAAAACGTACGAATATTTAACGTAAGTGTTAACGAAATAAACTTTACTCGTTTTTTCATCATAAAAATAGGATCGAAATCATGTTTTTTTAACCAATCATAATTAAGTATTAAACAAAAGATTTTTTTTTTAACCAATTAAATTGCGTATCGGCGTTTTCGGATCGAATTCGATCCGATTTTTTTACTTATAAACAAAAAGTTTTGACTTGCAGTTTAATGCTTATTTACAAGTTAAGTAGCAAAAATTTTTAACCATGTCTGACGCAGCAGCTAAAGGAGGAAAACAGGCACCTAAAGTAGCCAAGAAAGGTGAAAAAAGAGCCGGCAAAAAAGGAGGAAAGATTGGTGGAACTGGTGAAAAGAAACGCAAGAGAAAGAGAAAGGAAAGTTATGCTATTTACATCTACAATGTTTTGAAACAAGTTCACCCAGATGTCGGAGTTTCAAGCAAAGCTATGAGCATCATGAACTCATTTGTCAACGACATCTTTGAGCGCATTGCTTCCGAAGCTTCGCGTTTGGCTCTTCAAAACAAAAAGTCGACCATCTCTTCTCGTGAAATTCAAACCGCAGTACGTCTTCTCTTGCCTGGAGAACTTGCAAAACACGCAGTCAGTGAAGGAACAAAAGCCGTCACAAAATACACAAGCAGCAAGTAAACCAACGTCTACCAAACACAAACGGTCTTTTTTAAGACCACACATCTTTAAAAAAACATTTACTTGGCTGCTGGTTTCTTAGCCGAGGCTTTCTTTGTGGCAGGCTTCTTTGCTGCTTTCTTTGGCGTGCTCTTCTTTGCTGGCTTCTTTTTTGGTGTACTTTTCTTTGCAGTAGGCTTCTTTGCCGTTGGCTTTTTTGCTGCGGCCTTTTTCTTAGGTTTTTCTTTTTTTACCTGACCTAGCTTGAATGATCCAGAAGCACCAGTGCCTTTAGTTTGAATCAAATCGCCTGATGTTACTCCTCGTTTAAGAGCCATTTTCAGATGATGATCTGAGTTTTCAGCAACTTTGTAATTTGCATGAATATATTTTGTAATAGCTTGGCGAGATGAACCACCGCGTTCCTTTAGGGTAGCGATAGCAGCCTTGATCATGTCCACATATTTAGGGTGATCAGCTGTCTTCTTTGCAGCAGGTTTCTTCTTGGGTGCGATTTTCTTTGGAGAAGCTGCTTCACTCATTTTTAATGTTTTCTTACAACAATCCAACGATAAACGATGCTTGTTATCACAGTAGAAGTATACTAAACATTACCGTGTAAATGAGATATAATTTAAGACGGTGCGAAGTATGCGGACGTAAAAGTACCACTCCCGGGAATTGATTTGGCGCGAAAACAGAAATGTGTGTTTCTGTACATCGTATAATGTCCGTTTTGGGTGCCGCGACTATGCGAAAGCATGTTAATTTTTATTTGTAGTACGACGCAATAGTCTGCAAGAGAAGCTGCTGGAGTTTGAGGTCTTCAGCATTACATCTAGTCTGTTAATTTGGGCTTCTTCCGCGCTCGTGTTAGGATTTTCATAAAGCGTTCTTTGGTTTGCGTTGCGTATGTCGGCCTACATCATCGACACGGCCTGTTTCCGGCTATTAGGAGCAATTCATATATTGGGCACTGCGTTTCGACTTTTTTATTAGACCACAGTAAAAAAATTCACTCACAGAAGTCCCTTTCTTTCATGGCTACAAACACGAAGAATTCTGTCGTAAGTAAAACGAATGCGCAAGCCAAAATGACGATGGGGCGAAGTCATAAGCATGGCCCTGTGGCCCAATGGATAAGGCATCTGACTACGAATCAGGGGATTCCAGGTTCGACTCCTGGCAGGGTCGCACTGTCGCATTTCGGCTGCATGGTCTACTGTGTAACGCGCGCGCACGTTCTGGCGTAATGCGTTGATAAACGGAATGTACGCAGACATATTGGAAAGTAATATCACGCACTTAGTATCGTCGCCTTTGTTAGCATTCATGTAAGTTACCATCCACTCGCTACAGTCGCTCTCCATCCTACGGCTAAATCAACAGCCGTGATTTTTACTATGTCGCCGTCCATCCGTACGCGGTGACAGTTGTAAGCTTTACAGTAACGTGACATGCTCCACAAGCAGTTACGGTGTGTGGACGATGCCTATCATGGCAACGCTTGTTCTTTATCGCTTCTCGGCCTAATGGCTAAGATCAAGTGTAGTATCTGTTCTTATCAGTTTAATATCTGGTAGGCCATTCTCTGAATGGTCAGTATATTAATCTGATTTTTGGCCTTGGGTCATGGAGGTGGATTCATTCACGCCGTGACCACGGGTTGCCTTGGTGTTGCACTATTACCGATGGCGGCCCACATAAGCAATAAAAGAATAATAGCAGTCCTCTTTCCGACGGCACTCTGCATAGTCTACGGCGGGAA
The DNA here is from genome assembly GCF_029227915.1 of Hydractinia symbiolongicarpus. Lineage (NCBI taxonomy): Eukaryota > Metazoa > Cnidaria > Hydrozoa > Anthoathecata > Hydractiniidae > Hydractinia > Hydractinia symbiolongicarpus. The sequence continues at coordinate 10,459,340 of NC_079883.1, read as the reverse complement.
CAAAACGCGTACACTGGGGGAGAATACAGCCTATGCCCCGCGACACGGCAGTTTATAACACACTCAAGCCACAAGCATTAACAAACTTTGAAGGGTACCCTCATGCTACGGTGCAGTTCCAACTCATACTTACCTGACGGGGAAGTAAAGACTGATCAATGAGGGTTTTCTTCCAGAGTGAGGCTCTTGCATTGCACTACGCTTGGGCTGACCTCTGCGATTACTGCAAACGTCAGTAACTCGACCGTACAATTTCTGGTAGTGGGGGCCTGCGTCCGCGCTCGCCCCCTCCTTAAGTCAAAATGAATGAGCTTAGAAAAGTTGCGCGGCCAAATGTCGGTGGTGACTTAAACGCTAAGGTAAAACCTCGCTTGGCTGTTACGAAACGTGATTGCGATATAAGTCCTCGGAAGGCGGCGGAATTTTATTTTATTTGCCATTCCGTCAGGGTTATTGGATGATCGGCAATAGATCGAGTTTGTATGCATTTGAAAGCTCTTTTTTCTCGTACTATCACCTGAAAATGTCGTAGGAAAATGTCATAGGAAACACTTTCAACAACCGCCACGTTCCTTAATTGTTATAACAAGAAATATATCACAGCAAATGAAAATGAAAAGCCTACGACACCGGGAGTTCCCAGGCGGTCCCCCATCCAAGTACTATCCCGGCCCGACGATGCTTAACTTCCGTGATCAGACGAGAACGGGTGTGTTCATCGTGGTATGGCCGTAGACATTAGTAGGTGCAAATACGTGCAATTTATTTTGACGTTGTGATCAAATTTTTTTATTTAATTTCTTTGAGTTACTTAGGACAAGGCGTATGCATGGATTATCTATTAGACTTTAAGGTTATAGTTTTGTGAAAAAAACAATGTTTTTTTAAAGATGTGTGGCTATAAAAATAGCCGTTGTTTTCTGAGTGTAGCGGTTTACTTCTTCTGTCCTTTGTCGTTCTTCTTTGGGAGTAAGACAGCTTGAATGTTTGGCAAAACACCACCAGCTGCAATGGTTACACCGCTCAAAAGTTTGTTTAATTCTTCATCATTACGAACAGCCAATTGTAAATGTCTTGGAATAATCCTAGCTTTTTTGTTGTCTCTTGCTGCGTTACCAGCCAACTCCAATATCTCAGCAGATAAATATTCCAAGACGGCTGCTAAGTAAACTGGTGCTCCAGATCCAATTCGGTTAGCATAGTGCCCTCTACGAAGGAATCTATGCACTCTACCGACTGGAAATTGAAGTCCAGCTCTTGAGGATCTTGTCTTGGCTTTAGCCTTAGCTTTTCCACCTTTTCCACGTCCAGACATAACTGCGATTTGATTTGTAAGTTAATACAAAAACGTACGAATATTTAACGTAAGTGTTAACGAAATAAACTTTACTCGTTTTTTCATCATAAAAATAGGATCGAAATCATGTTTTTTTAACCAATCATAATTAAGTATTAAACAAAAGATTTTTTTTTTAACCAATTAAATTGCGTATCGGCGTTTTCGGATCGAATTCGATCCGATTTTTTTACTTATAAACAAAAAGTTTTGACTTGCAGTTTAATGCTTATTTACAAGTTAAGTAGCAAAAATTTTTAACCATGTCTGACGCAGCAGCTAAAGGAGGAAAACAGGCACCTAAAGTAGCCAAGAAAGGTGAAAAAAGAGCCGGCAAAAAAGGAGGAAAGATTGGTGGAACTGGTGAAAAGAAACGCAAGAGAAAGAGAAAGGAAAGTTATGCTATTTACATCTACAATGTTTTGAAACAAGTTCACCCAGATGTCGGAGTTTCAAGCAAAGCTATGAGCATCATGAACTCATTTGTCAACGACATCTTTGAGCGCATTGCTTCCGAAGCTTCGCGTTTGGCTCTTCAAAACAAAAAGTCGACCATCTCTTCTCGTGAAATTCAAACCGCAGTACGTCTTCTCTTGCCTGGAGAACTTGCAAAACACGCAGTCAGTGAAGGAACAAAAGCCGTCACAAAATACACAAGCAGCAAGTAAACCAACGTCTACCAAACACAAACGGTCTTTTTTAAGACCACACATCTTTAAAAAAACATTTACTTGGCGTCACTACAAGTTAACCGAAGTTAATAAAACTTCTAAATAATGTGCTTAAGAACACTAGCCTACATTTAAAATACTTCCCCATGTGTGTGTGGATTAGCTTCACTTTTCATACGTATTATTAGCTGTACTTGCAGAAAAGACAAGTACATTGATCCATGTTATTGCTTACATTTAACTTAACCCAGCTTTTCACGGAAACACTCCCAGGCAAATTAACCCTACAAAGTATTTCTAAATTTTTTTTGTGTCATATATGACATAGTATCGTATAGCAATAAATGTAACTGTGACAAGACTTTACACATTGTGTAATTTGGAAGCGTGCACAAAGTAATGTTTTAAAAGATTTGTGGCTATAAAAATAGCCGTTTTTGTTGAGCAATGACAACGCTTAACCTCCGAATCCGTAAAGAGTTCTTCCTTGACGTTTTAAGGCATAAACAACATCCATAGCGGTAACGGTCTTGCGTTTAGCGTGCTCTGTGTAGGTTACAGCATCACGAATAACATTCTCTAAGAAAACCTTCAGTACACCTCTGGTTTCCTCATAGATAAGGCCAGAGATACGTTTGACACCACCTCGTCGAGCAAGACGCCGAATAGCAGGTTTTGTGATTCCCTGAATGTTATCACGAAGAATTTTTCGGTGACGTTTAGCACCTCCTTTTCCCAATCCTTTACCTCCTTTTCCGCGTCCAGACATATTGATATAGTTGCGTACAGAACGAGTACAAAAACAACGTTTGAGTTAACAGAATTCAGACAGCTTTAAAAAGAGGCCATAAAATTACCTACTGCTCGTGGAAACACCCTAATTAACCAATAGAGTTGCGTCATTACAAAATGTTCCGAACATTTTGTACATTTTTTTAAGTAAAACTGTAGTTTTTTTAAAAATTCGTGGTCTTAATGTTTCAGTAAGGCAATAAATTTGGCATCGTTGGAATTCGCCAAACCTTCTGCTACTTACTAAAAAAAAAAAAAGTCAAAAGCTTTTGTGTATCAGAAGATACAGCCGTTTTCCCGTAGCCAAAAAACACAGATTTTATAAAAATGTTAAAGTAATGAGCGTAATGTCATTATGCAGCCAATCAGAAATTACTTTCTTAGCACCAATCAAATGGTTTGTTTTGAACCTTAGCTGTCAATCAATATGAGAAATAAAACTTTGGCGCGATAGTGCATTTTAGACCGTCTTGTGTATCCGTACTACATCGACTTCTTAAAATATGGCTCGTACAAAGCAAACTGCACGTAAATCTACTGGAGGAAAGGCTCCACGAAAACAACTCGCCACTAAAGCTGCGAGGAAAAGCGCACCAGCTACTGGAGGAGTGAAAAAACCACATCGTTACAGACCTGGTACAGTTGCTCTCAGAGAAATCAGAAGATACCAGAAGTCAACCGAGCTCTTGATCCGCAAGTTGCCTTTCCAGCGTCTTGTGCGAGAAATTGCTCAGGACTTCAAAACAGATCTGCGATTCCAGAGCACAGCCGTTATGGCTCTGCAAGAGGCTTCTGAAGCGTACCTTGTTGGCTTGTTCGAGGATACTAACTTGTGTGCCATTCACGCAAAACGAGTTACAATCATGCCTAAAGACATCCAGTTGGCAAGAAGAATTCGTGGGGAACGTGCCTAAGCATCTTACCAAACAAAAAACGGCTATTTTTATAGCCACACATCCATAAAAAATATTACGGCTAGCTTTTTATATCAAACTTTGTCCTGCTTTCTGTTTAAATTTTATGCTACATAAAAATTTTATGCTACATAAAGTTTGACAATGTTAAAAATATGAAGGGCAAGAAAAGTAAAAGCAAGAAAATAAGAAATTTAAAAACGAAAATACTTAAACTTAGGGAATCTAATCTTAAATTTACTCTTTTTTAACTGTTTAAGTGACTTAAACAAGTTTAACTTTGTACCAAGATAATGTTTTTTTGTAAATGTGTGGCTATAAAAATAGCCGTTTGTTAATGTAATAGCCAGATACACACAAATTATTTTTTTGCGGTCTTCTTTGCTGCCTTTTTGGGAGTCTTTTTGACCTTCTTTGCTGCAGGTTTTTTAGCAACAGGCTTCTTTGTGGGTTTCTTAGCTGCTGGTTTCTTAGCCGAGGCTTTCTTTGTGGCAGGCTTCTTTGCTGCTTTCTTTGGCGTGCTCTTCTTTGCTGGCTTCTTTTTTAGTGTACTTTTCTTTGCAGTAGGCTTCTTTGCCGTTGGCTTTTTTGCTGCGGCCTTTTTCTTAGGTTTTTCTTTTTTTACCTGACCTAGCTTGAATGATCCAGAAGCACCAGTGCCTTTAGTTTGAATCAAATCGCCTGATGTTACTCCTCGTTTAAGAGCCATTTTCAGATGATGATCTGAGTTTTCAGCAACTTTGTAATTTGCATGAATATATTTTGTAATAGCTTGGCGAGATGAACCACCGCGTTCCTTTAGGGTAGCGATAGCAGCCTTGATCATGTCCACATATTTAGGGTGATCAGCTGTCTTCTTTGCAGCAGGTTTCTTCTTGGGTGCGATTTTCTTTGGAGAAGCTGCTTCACTCATTTTTAATGTTTTCTTACAACAATCCAACGATAAACGATGCTTGTTATCACAGTAGAAGTATACTAAACATTACCGTGTAAATGAGATATAATTTAAGACGGTGCGAAGTATGCGGACGTAAAAGTACCACTCCCGGGAATTGATTTGGCGCGAAAACAGAAATGTGTGTTTCTGTACATCGTATAATGTCCGTTTTGGGTGCCGCGACTATGCGAAAGCATGTTAATTTTTATTTGTAGTACGACGCAATAGTCTGCAAGAGAAGCTGCTGGAGTTTGAGGTCTTCAGCATTACATCTAGTCTGTTAATTTGGGCTTCTTCCGCGCTCGTGTTAGGATTTTCATAAAGCGTTCTTTGGTTTGCGTTGCGTATGTCGGCCTACATCATCGACACGGCCTGTTTCCGGCTATTAGGAGCAATTCATATATTGGGCACTGCGTTTCGACTTTTTTATTAGACCACAGTAAAAAAATTCACTCACAGAAGTCCCTTTCTTTCATGGCTACAAACACGAAGAATTCTGTCGTAAGTAAAACGAATGCGCAAGCCAAAATGACGATGGGGCGAAGTCATAAGCATGGCCCTGTGGCCCAATGGATAAGGCATCTGACTACGAATCAGGGGATTCCAGGTTCGACTCCTGGCAGGGTCGCACTGTCGCATTTCGGCTGCATGGTCTACTGTGTAACGCGCGCGCACGTTCTGGCGTAATGCGTTGATAAACGGAATGTACGCAGACATATTGGAAAGTAATATCACGCACTTAGTATCGTCGCCTTTGTTAGCATTCATGTAAGTTACCATCCACTCGCTACAGTCGCTCTCCATCCTACGGCTAAATCAACAGCCGTGATTTTTACTATGTCGCCGTCCATCCGTACGCGGTGACAGTTGTAAGCTTTACAGTAACGTGACATGCTCCACAAGCAGTTACGGTGTGTGGACGATGCCTATCATGGCAACGCTTGTTCTTTATCGCTTCTCGGCCTAATGGCTAAGATCAAGTGTAGTATCTGTTCTTATCAGTTTAATATCTGGTAGGCCATTCTCTGAATGGTCAGTATATTAATCTGATTTTTGGCCTTGGGTCATGGAGGTGGATTCATTCACGCCGTGACCACGGGTTGCCTTGGTGTTGCACTATTACCGATGGCGGCCCACATAAGCAATAAAAGAATAATAGCAGTCCTCTTTCCGACGGCACTCTGCATAGTCTACGGCGGAAACAAAACGCGTACACTGGGGGAGAATACAGCCTATGCCCCGCGACACGGCAGTTTATAACACACTCAAGCCACAAGCATTAACAAACTTTGAAGGGTACCCTCATGCTACGGTGCAGTTCCAACTCATACTTACCTGACGGGGAAGTAAAGACTGATCAATGAGGGTTTTCTTCCAGAGTGAGGCTCTTGCATTGCACTACGCTTGGGCTGACCTCTGCGATTACTGCAAACGTCAGTAACTCGACCGTACAATTTCTGGTAGTGGGGGCCTGCGTCCGCGCTCGCCCCCTCCTTAAGTCAAAATGAATGAGCTTAGAAAAGTTGCGCGGCCAAATGTCGGTGGTGACTTAAACGCTAAGGTAAAACCTCGCTTGGCTGTTACGAAACGTGATTGCGATATAAGTCCTCGGAAGGCGGCGGAATTTTATTTTATTTGCCATTCCGTCAGGGTTATTGGATGATCGGCAATAGATCGAGTTTGTATGCATTTGAAAGCTCTTTTTTCTCGTACTATCACCTGAAAATGTCGTAGGAAAATGTCATAGGAAACACTTTCAACAACCGCCACGTTCCTTAATTGTTATAACAAGAAATATATCACAGCAAATGAAAATGAAAAGCCTACGACACCGGGAGTTCCCAGGCGGTCCCCCATCCAAGTACTATCCCGGCCCGACGATGCTTAACTTCCGTGATCAGACGAGAACGGGTGTGTTCATCGTGGTATGGCCGTAGACATTAGTAGGTGCAAATACGTGCAATTTATTTTGACGTTGTGATCAAATTTTTTTATTTAATTTCTTTGAGTTACTTAGGACAAGGCGTATGCATGGATTATCTATTAGACTTTAAGGTTATAGTTTTGTGAAAAAAAACAATGTTTTTTTAAAGATGTGTGGCTATAAAAATAGCCGTTGTTTTCTGAGTGTAGCGGTTTACTTCTTCTGTCCTTTGTCGTTCTTCTTTGGGAGTAAGACAGCTTGAATGTTTGGCAAAACACCACCAGCTGCAATGGTTACACCGCTCAAAAGTTTGTTTAATTCTTCATCATTACGAACAGCCAATTGTAAATGTCTTGGAATAATCCTAGCTTTTTTGTTGTCTCTTGCTGCGTTACCAGCCAACTCCAATATCTCAGCAGATAAATATTCCAAGACGGCTGCTAAGTAAACTGGTGCTCCAGATCCAATTCGGTTAGCATAGTGCCCTCTACGAAGGAATCTATGCACTCTACCGACTGGAAATTGAAGTCCAGCTCTTGAGGATCTTGTCTTGGCTTTAGCCTTAGCTTTTCCACCTTTTCCACGTCCAGACATAACTGCGATTTGATTTGTAAGTTAATACAAAAACGTACGAATATTTAACGTAAGTGTTAACGAAATAAACTTTACTCGTTTTTTCATCATAAAAATAGGATCGAAATCATGTTTTTTTAACCAATCATAATTAAGTATTAAACAAAAGATTTTTTTTTTAACCAATTAAATTGCGTATCGGCGTTTTCGGATCGAATTCGATCCGATTTTTTTACTTATAAACAAAAAGTTTTGACTTGCAGTTTAATGCTTATTTACAAGTTAAGTAGCAAAAATTTTTAACCATGTCTGACGCAGCCGCTAAAGGAGGAAAACAGGCACCTAAAGTAGCCAAGAAAGGTGAAAAAAGAGCCGGCAAAAAAGGAGGAAAGATTGGTGGAACTGGTGAAAAGAAACGCAAGAGAAAGAGAAAGGAAAGTTATGCTATTTACATCTACAATGTTTTGAAACAAGTTCACCCAGATGTCGGAGTTTCAAGCAAAGCTATGAGCATCATGAACTCATTTGTCAACGACATCTTTGAGCGCATTGCTTCCGAAGCTTCGCGTTTGGCTCTTCAAAACAAAAAGTCGACCATCTCTTCTCGTGAAATTCAAACCGCAGTACGTCTTCTCTTGCCTGGAGAACTTGCAAAACACGCAGTCAGTGAAGGAACAAAAGCCGTCACAAAATACACAAGCAGCAAGTAAACCAACGTCTACCAAACACAAACGGTCTTTTTTAAGACCACACATCTTTAAAAAAACATTTACTTGGCGTCACTACAAGTTAACCGAAGTTAATAAAACTTCTAAATAATGTGCTTAAGAACACTAGCCTACATTTAAAATACTTCCCCATGTGTGTGTGGATTAGCTTCACTTTTCATACGTATTATTAGCTGTACTTGCAGAAAAGACAAGTACATTGATCCATGTTATTGCTTACATTTAACTTAACCCAGCTTTTCACGGAAACACTCCCAGGCAAATTAACCCTACAAAGTATTTCTAAATTTTTTTTGTGTCATATATGACATAGTATCGTATAGCAATAAATGTAACTGTGACAAGACTTTACACATTGTGTAATTTGGAAGCGTGCACAAAGTAATGTTTTAAAAGATTTGTGGCTAAAAAAATAGCCGTTTTTGTTGAGCAATGACAACGCTTAACCTCCGAATCCGTAAAGAGTTCTTCCTTGACGTTTTAAGGCATAAACAACATCCATAGCGGTAACGGTCTTGCGTTTAGCGTGCTCTGTGTAGGTTACAGCATCACGAATAACATTCTCTAAGAAAACCTTCAGTACACCTCTGGTTTCCTCATAGATAAGGCCAGAGATACGTTTGACACCACCTCGTCGAGCAAGACGCCGAATAGCAGGTTTTGTGATTCCCTGAATGTTATCACGAAGAATTTTTCGGTGACGTTTAGCACCTCCTTTTCCCAATCCTTTACCTCCTTTTCCGCGTCCAGACATATTGATATAGTTGCGTACAGAACGAGTACAAAAACAACGTTTGAGTTAACAGAATTCAGACAGCTTTAAAAAGAGGCCATAAAATTACCTACTGCTCGTGGAAACACCCTAATTAACCAATAGAGTTGCGTCATTACAAAATGTTCCGAACATTTTGTACATTTTTTTAAGTAAAACTGTAGTTTTTTTAAAAATTCGTGGTCTTAATGTTTCAGTAAGGCAATAAATTTGGCATCGTTGGAATTCGCCAAACCTTCTGCTACTTACTAAAAAAAAAAAAAGTCAAAAGCTTTTGTGTATCAGAAGATACAGCCGTTTTCCCGTAGCCAAAAAACACAGATTTTATAAAAATGTTAAAGTAATGAGCGTAATGTCATTATGCAGCCAATCAGAAATTACTTTCTTAGCACCAATCAAATGGTTTGTTTTGAACCTTAGCTGTCAATCAATATGAGAAATAAAACTTTGGCGCGATAGTGCATTTTAGACCGTCTTGTGTATCCGTACTACATCGACTTCTTAAAATATGGCTCGTACAAAGCAAACTGCACGTAAATCTACTGGAGGAAAGGCTCCACGAAAACAACTCGCCACTAAAGCTGCGAGGAAAAGCGCACCAGCTACTGGAGGAGTGAAAAAACCACATCGTTACAGACCTGGTACAGTTGCTCTCAGAGAAATCAGAAGATACCAGAAGTCAACCGAGCTCTTGATCCGCAAGTTGCCTTTCCAGCGTCTTGTGCGAGAAATTGCTCAGGACTTCAAAACAGATCTGCGATTCCAGAGCACAGCCGTTATGGCTCTGCAAGAGGCTTCTGAAGCGTACCTTGTTGGCTTGTTCGAGGATACTAACTTGTGTGCCATTCACGCAAAACGAGTTACAATCATGCCTAAAGACATCCAGTTGGCAAGAAGAATTCGTGGGGAACGTGCCTAAGCATCTTACCAAACAAAAAACGGCTATTTTTATAGCCACACATCCATAAAAAATATTACGGCTAGCTTTTTATATCAAACTTTGTCCTGCTTTCTGTTTAAATTTTATGCTACATAAAAATTTTATGCTACATAAAGTTTGACAATGTTAAAAATATGAAGGGCAAGAAAAGTAAAAGCAAGAAAATAAGAAATTTAAAAACGAAAATACTTAAACTTAGGGAATCTAATCTTAAATTTACTCTTTTTTAACTGTTTAAGTGACTTAAGCAAGTTTAACTTTGTACCAAGATAATGTTTTTTTGTAAATGTGTGGCTATAAAAATAGCCGTTTGTTAATGTAATAGCCAGATACACACAAATTATTTTTTTGCGGTCTTCTTTGCTGCCTTTTTGGGAGTCTTTTTGACCTTCTTTGCTGCAGGTTTTTTAGCAACAGGCTTCTTTGTGGGTTTCTTAGCTGCTGGTTTCTTAGCCGAGGCTTTCTTTGTGGCAGGCTTCTTTGCTGCTTTCTTTGGCGTGCTCTTCTTTGCTGGCTTCTTTTTTGGTGTACTTTTCTTTGCAGTAGGCTTCTTTGCCGTTGGCTTTTTTGCTGCGGCCTTTTTCTTAGGTTTTTCTTTTTTTACCTGACCTAGCTTGAATGATCCAGAAGCACCAGTGCCTTTAGTTTGAATCAAATCGCCTGATGTTACTCCTCGTTTAAGAGCCATTTTCAGATGATGATCTGAGTTTTCAGCAACTTTGTAATTTGCATGAATATATTTTGTAATAGCTTGGCGAGATGAACCACCGCGTTCCTTTAGGGTAGCGATAGCAGCCTTGATCATGTCCACATATTTAGGGTGATCAGCTGTCTTCTTTGCAGCAGGTTTCTTCTTGGGTGCGATTTTCTTTGGAGAAGCTGCTTCACTCATTTTTAATGTTTTCTTACAACAATCCAACGATAAACGATGCTTGTTATCACAGTAGAAGTATACTAAACATTACCGTGTAAATGAGATATAATTTAAGACGGTGCGAAGTATGCGGACGTAAAAGTACCACTCCCGGGAATTGATTTGGCGCGAAAACAGAAATGTGTGTTTCTGTACATCGTATAATGTCCGTTTTGGGTGCCGCGACTATGCGAAAGCATGTTAATTTTTATTTGTAGTACGACGCAATAGTCTGCAAGAGAAGCTGCTGGAGTTTGAGGTCTTCAGCATTACATCTAGTCTGTTAATTTGGGCTTCTTCCGCGCTCGTGTTAGGATTTTCATAAAGCGTTCTTTGGTTTGCGTTGCGTATGTCGGCCTACATCATCGACACGGCCTGTTTCCGGCTATTAGGAGCAATTCATATATTGGGCACTGCGTTTCGACTTTTTTATTAGACCACAGTAAAAAAATTCACTCACAGAAGTCCCTTTCTTTCATGGCTACAAACACGAAGAATTCTGTCGTAAGTAAAACGAATGCGCAAGCCAAAATGACGATGGGGCGAAGTCATAAGCATGGCCCTGTGGCCCAATGGATAAGGCATCTGACTACGAATCAGGGGATTCCAGGTTCGACTCCTGGCAGGGTCGCACTGTCGCATTTCGGCTGCATGGTCTACTGTGTAACGCGCGCGCACGTTCTGGCGTAATGCGTTGATAAACGGAATGTACGCAGACATATTGGAAAGTAATATCACGCACTTAGTATCGTCGCCTTTGTTAGCATTCATGTAAGTTACCATCCACTCGCTACAGTCGCTCTCCATCCTACGGCTAAATCAACAGCCGTGATTTTTACTATGTCGCCGTCCATCCGTACGCGGTGACAGTTGTAAGCTTTACAGTAACGTGACATGCTCCACAAGCAGTTACGGTGTGTGGACGATGCCTATCATGGCAACGCTTGTTCTTTATCGCTTCTCGGCCTAATGGCTAAGATCAAGTGTAGTATCTGTTCTTATCAGTTTAATATCTGGTAGGCCATTCTCTGAATGGTCAGTATATTAATCTGATTTTTGGCCTTGGGTCATGGAGGTGGATTCATTCACGCCGTGACCACGGGTTGCCTTGGTGTTGCACTATTACCGATGGCGGCCCACATAAGCAATAAAAGAATAATAGCAGTCCTCTTTCCGACGGCACTCTGCATAGTCTACGGCGGGAACAAAACGCGTACACTGGGGGAGAATACAGCCTATGCCCCGCGACACGGCAGTTTATAACACACTCAAGCCACAAGCATTAACAAACTTTGAAGGGTACCCTCATGCTACGGTGCAGTTCCAACTCATACTTACCTGACGGGGAAGTAAAGACTGATCAATGAGGGTTTTCTTCCAGAGTGAGGCTCTTGCATTGCACTACGCTTGGGCTGACCTCTGCGATTACTGCAAACGTCAGTAACTCGACCGTACAATTTCTGGTAGTGGGGGCCTGCGTCCGCGCTCGCCCCCTCCTTAAGTCAAAATGAATGAGCTTAGAAAAGTTGCGCGGCCAAATGTCGGTGGTGACTTAAACGCTAAGGTAAAACCTCGCTTGGCTGTTACGAAACGTGATTGCGATATAAGTCCTCGGAAGGCGGCGGAATTTTATTTTATTTGCCATTCCGTCAGGGTTATTGGATGATCGGCAATAGATCGAGTTTGTATGCATTTGAAAGCTCTTTTTTCTCGTACTATCACCTGAAAATGTCGTAGGAAAATGTCATAGGAAACACTTTCAACAACCGCCACGTTCCTTAATTGTTATAACAAGAAATATATCACAGCAAATGAAAATGAAAAGCCTACGACACCGGGAGTTCCCAGGCGGTCCCCCATCCAAGTACTATCCCGGCCCGACGATGCTTAACTTCCGTGATCAGACGAGAACGGGTGTGTTCATCGTGGTATGGCCGTAGACATTAGTAGGTGCAAATACGTGCAATTTATTTTGACGTTGTGATCAAATTTTTTTATTTAATTTCTTTGAGTTACTTAGGACAAGGCGTATGCATGGATTATCTATTAGACTTTAAGGTTATAGTTTTGTGAAAAAAACAATGTTTTTTTAAAGATGTGTGGCTATAAAAATAGCCGTTGTTTTCTGAGTGTAGCGGTTTACTTCTTCTGTCCTTTGTCGTTCTTCTTTGGGAGTAAGACAGCTTGAATGTTTGGCAAAACACCACCAGCTGCAATGGTTACACCGCTCAAAAGTTTGTTTAATTCTTCATCATTACGAACAGCCAATTGTAAATGTCTTGGAATAATCCTAGCTTTTTTGTTGTCTCTTGCTGCGTTACCAGCCAACTCCAATATCTCAGCAGATAAATATTCCAAGACGGCTGCTAAGTAAACTGGTGCTCCAGATCCAATTCGGTTAGCATAGTGCCCTCTACGAAGGAATCTATGCACTCTACCGACTGGAAATTGAAGTCCAGCTCTTGAGGATCTTGTCTTGGCTTTAGCCTTAGCTTTTCCACCTTTTCCACGTCCAGACATAACTGCGATTTGATTTGTAAGTTAATACAAAAACGTACGAATATTTAACGTAAGTGTTAACGAAATAAACTTTACTCGTTTTTTCATCATAAAAATAGGATCGAAATCATGTTTTTTTAACCAATCATAATTAAGTATTAAACAAAAGATTTTTTTTTTAACCAATTAAATTGCGTATCGGCGTTTTCGGATCGAATTCGATCCGATTTTTTTACTTATAAACAAAAAGTTTTGACTTGCAGTTTAATGCTTATTTACAAGTTAAGTAGCAAAAATTTTTAACCATGTCTGACGCAGCAGCTAAAGGAGGAAAACAGGCACCTAAAGTAGCCAAGAAAGGTGAAAAAAGAGCCGGCAAAAAAGGAGGAAAGATTGGTGGAACTGGTGAAAAGAAACGCAAGAGAAAGAGAAAGGAAAGTTATGCTATTTACATCTACAATGTTTTGAAACAAGTTCACCCAGATGTCGGAGTTTCAAGCAAAGCTATGAGCATCATGAACTCATTTGTCAACGACATCTTTGAGCGCATTGCTTCCGAAGCTTCGCGTTTGGCTCTTCAAAACAAAAAGTCGACCATCTCTTCTCGTGAAATTCAAACCGCAGTACGTCTTCTCTTGCCTGGAGAACTTGCAAAACACGCAGTCAGTGAAGGAACAAAAGCCGTCACAAAATACACAAGCAGCAAGTAAACCAACGTCTACCAAACACAAACGGTCTTTTTTAAGACCACACATCTTTAAAAAAACATTTACTTGGCGTCACTACAAGTTAACCGAAGTTAATAAAACTTCTAAATAATGTGCTTAAGAACACTAGCCTACATTTAAAATACTTCCCCATGTGTGTGTGGATTAGCTTCACTTTTCATACGTATTATTAGCTGTACTTGCAGAAAAGACAAGTACATTGATCCATGTTATTGCTTACATTTAACTTAACCCAGCTTTTCACGGAAACACTCCCAGGCAAATTAACCCTACAAAGTATTTCTAAATTTTTTTTGTGTCATATATGACATAGTATCGTATAGCAATAAATGTAACTGTGACAAGACTTTACACATTGTGTAATTTGGAAGCGTGCACAAAGTAATGTTTTAAAAGATTTGTGGCTATAAAAATAGCCGTTTTTGTTGAGCAATGACAACGCTTAACCTCCGAATCCGTAAAGAGTTCTTCCTTGACGTTTTAAGGCATAAACAACATCCATAGCGGTAACGGTCTTGCGTTTAGCGTGCTCTGTGTAGGTTACAGCATCACGAATAACATTCTCTAAGAAAACCTTCAGTACACCTCTGGTTTCCTCATAGATAAGGCCAGAGATACGTTTGACACCACCTCGTCGAGCAAGACGCCGAATAGCAGGTTTTGTGATTCCCTGAATGTTATCACGAAGAATTTTTCGGTGACGTTTAGCACCTCCTTTTCCCAATCCTTTACCTCCTTTTCCGCGTCCAGACATATTGATATAGTTGCGTACAGAACGAGTACAAAAACAACGTTTGAGTTAACAGAATTCAGACAGCTTTAAAAAGAGGCCATAAAATTACCTACTGCTCGTGGAAACACCCTAATTAACCAATAGAGTTGCGTCATTACAAAATGTTCCGAACATTTTGTACATTTTTTTAAGTAAAACTGTAGTTTTTTTAAAAATTCGTGGTCTTAATGTTTCAGTAAGGCAATAAATTTGGCATCGTTGGAATTCGCCAAACCTTCTGCTACTTACTAAAAAAAAAAAAAGTCAAAAGCTTTTGTGTATCAGAAGATACAGCCGTTTTCCCGTAGCCAAAAAACACAGATTTTATAAAAATGTTAAAGTAATGAGCGTAATGTCATTATGCAGCCAATCAGAAATTACTTTCTTAGCACCAATCAAATGGTTTGTTTTGAACCTTAGCTGTCAATCAATATGAGAAATAAAACTTTGGCGCGATAGTGCATTTTAGACCGTCTTGTGTATCCGTACTACATCGACTTCTTAAAATATGGCTCGTACAAAGCAAACTGCACGTAAATCTACTGGAGGAAAGGCTCCACGAAAACAACTCGCCACTAAAGCTGCGAGGAAAAGCGCACCAGCTACTGGAGGAGTGAAAAAACCACATCGTTACAGACCTGGTACAGTTGCTCTCAGAGAAATCAGAAGATACCAGAAGTCAACCGAGCTCTTGATCCGCAAGTTGCCTTTCCAGCGTCTTGTGCGAGAAATTGCTCAGGACTTCAAAACAGATCTGCGATTCCAGAGCACAGCCGTTATGGCTCTGCAAGAGGCTTCTGAAGCGTACCTTGTTGGCTTGTTCGAGGATACTAACTTGTGTGCCATTCACGCAAAACGAGTTACAATCATGCCTAAAGACATCCAGTTGGCAAGAAGAATTCGTGGGGAACGTGCCTAAGCATCTTACCAAACAAAAAACGGCTATTTTTATAGCCACACATCCATAAAAAATATTACGGCTAGCTTTTTATATCAAACTTTGTCCTGCTTTCTGTTTAAATTTTATGCTACATAAAAATTTTATGCTACATAAAGTTTGACAATGTTAAAAATATGAAGGGCAAGAAAAGTAAAAGCAAGAAAATAAGAAATTTAAAAACGAAAATACTTAAACTTAGGGAATCTAATCTTAAATTTACTCTTTTTTAACTGTTTAAGTGACTTAAACAAGTTTAACTTTGTACCAAGATAATGTTTTTTTGTAAATGTGTGGCTATAAAAATAGCCGTTTGTTAATGTAATAGCCAGATACACACAAATTATTTTTTTGCGGTCTTCTTTGCTGCCTTTTTGGGAGTCTTTTTGACCTTCTTTGCTGCAGGTTTTTTAGCAACAGGCTTCTTTGTGGGTTTCTTAGCTGCTGGTTTCTTAGCCGAGGCTTTCTTTGTGGCAGGCTTCTTTGCTGCTTTCTTTGGCGTGCTCTTCTTTGCTGGCTTCTTTTTTGGTGTAATTTTCTTTGCAGTAGGCTTCTTTGCCGTTGGCTTTTTTGCTGCGGCCTTTTTCTTAGGTTTTTCTTTTTTTACCTGACCTAGCTTGAATGATCCAGAAGCACCAGTGCCTTTAGTTTGAATCAAATCGCCTGATGTTACTCCTCGTTTAAGAGCCATTTTCAGATGATGATCTGAGTTTTCAGCAACTTTGTAATTTGCATGAATATATTTTGTAATAGCTTGGCGAGATGAACCACCGCGTTCCTTTAGGGTAGCGATAGCAGCCTTGATCATGTCCACATATTTAGGGTGATCAGCTGTCTTCTTTGCAGCAGGTTTCTTCTTGGGTGCGATTTTCTTTGGAGAAGCTGCTTCACTCATTTTTAATGTTTTCTTACAACAATCCAACGATAAACGATGCTTGTTATCACAGTAGAAGTATACTAAACATTACCGTGTAAATGAGATATAATTTAAGACGGTGCGAAGTATGCGGACGTAAAAGTACCACTCCCGGGAATTGATTTGGCGCGAAAACAGAAATGTGTGTTTCTGTACATCGTATAATGTCCGTTTTGGGTGCCGCGACTATGCGAAAGCATGTTAATTTTTATTTGTAGTACGACGCAATAGTCTGCAAGAGAAGCTGCTGGAGTTTGAGGTCTTCAGCATTACATCTAGTCTGTTAATTTGGGCTTCTTCCGCGCTCGTGTTAGGATTTTCATAAAGCGTTCTTTGGTTTGCGTTGCGTATGTCGGCCTACATCATCGACACGGCCTGTTTCCGGCTATTAGGAGCAATTCATATATTGGGCACTGCGTTTCGACTTTTTTATTAGACCACAGTAAAAAAATTCACTCACAGAAGTCCCTTTCTTTCATGGCTACAAACACGAAGAATTCTGTCGTAAGTAAAACGAATGCGCAAGCCAAAATGACGATGGGGCGAAGTCATAAGCATGGCCCTGTGGCCCAATGGATAAGGCATCTGACTACGAATCAGGGGATTCCAGGTTCGACTCCTGGCAGGGTCGCACTGTCGCATTTCGGCTGCATGGTCTACTGTGTAACGCGCGCGCACGTTCTGGCGTAATGCGTTGATAAACGGAATGTACGCAGACATATTGGAAAGTAATATCACGCACTTAGTATCGTCGCCTTTGTTAGCATTCATGTAAGTTACCATCCACTCGCTACAGTCGCTCTCCATCCTACGGCTAAATCAACAGCCGTGATTTTTACTATGTCGCCGTCCATCCGTACGCGGTGACAGTTGTAAGCTTTACAGTAACGTGACATGCTCCACAAGCAGTTACGGTGTGTGGACGATGCCTATCATGGCAACGCTTGTTCTTTATCGCTTCTCGGCCTAATGGCTAAGATCAAGTGTAGTATCTGTTCTTATCAGTTTAATATCTGGTAGGCCATTCTCTGAATGGTCAGTATATTAATCTGATTTTTGGCCTTGGGTCATGGAGGTGGATTCATTCACGCCGTGACCACGGGTTGCCTTGGTGTTGCACTATTACCGATGGCGGCCCACATAAGCAATAAAAGAATAATAGCAGTCCTCTTTCCGACGGCACTCTGCATAGTCTACGGCGGGAACAAAACGCGTACACTGGGGGAGAATACAGCCTATGCCCCGCGACACGGCAGTTTATAACACACTCAAGCCACAAGCATTAACAAACTTTGAAGGGTACCCTCATGCTACGGTGCAGTTCCAACTCATACTTACCTGACGGGGAAGTAAAGACTGATCAATGAGGGTTTTCTTCCAGAGTGAGGCTCTTGCATTGCACTACGCTTGGGCTGACCTCTGCGATTACTGCAAACGTCAGTAACTCGACCGTACAATTTCTGGTAGTGGGGGCCTGCGTCCGCGCTCGCCCCCTCCTTAAGTCAAAATGAATGAGCTTAGAAAAGTTGCGCGGCCAAATGTCGGTGGTGACTTAAACGCTAAGGTAAAACCTCGCTTGACTGTTACGAAACGTGATTGCGATATAAGTCCTCGGAAGGCGGCGGAATTTTATTTTATTTGCCATTCCGTCAGGGTTATTGGATGATCGGCAATAGATCGAGTTTGTATGCATTTGAAAGCTCTTTTTTCTCGTACTATCACCTGAAAATGTCGTAGGAAAATGTCATAGGAAACACTTTCAACAACCGCCACGTTCCTTAATTGTTATAACAAGAAATATATCACAGCAAATGAAAATGAAAAGCCTACGACACCGGGAGTTCCCAGGCGGTCCCCCATCCAAGTACTATCCCGGCCCGACGATGCTTAACTTCCGTGATCAGACGAGAACGGGTGTGTTCATCGTGGTATGGCCGTAGACATTAGTAGGTGCAAATACGTGCAATTTATTTTGACGTTGTGATCAAATTTTTTTATTTAATTTCTTTGAGTTACTTAGGACAAGGCGTATGCATGGATTATCTATTAGACTTTAAGGTTATAGTTTTGTGAAAAAAACAATGTTTTTTTAAAGATGTGTGGCTATAAAAATAGCCGTTGTTTTCTGAGTGTAGCGGTTTACTTCTTCTGTCCTTTGTCGTTCTTCTTTGGGAGTAAGACAGCTTGAATGTTTGGCAAAACACCACCAGCTGCAATGGTTACACCGCTCAAAAGTTTGTTTAATTCTTCATCATTACGAACAGCCAATTGTAAATGTCTTGGAATAATCCTAGCTTTTTTGTTGTCTCTTGCTGCGTTACCAGCCAACTCCAATATCTCAGCAGATAAATATTCCAAGACGGCTGCTAAGTAAACTGGTGCTCCAGATCCAATTCGGTTAGCATAGTGCCCTCTACGAAGGAATCTATGCACTCTACCGACTGGAAATTGAAGTCCAGCTCTTGAGGATCTTGTCTTGGCTTTAGCCTTAGCTTTTCCACCTTTTCCACGTCCAGACATAACTGCGATTTGATTTGTAAGTTAATACAAAAACGTACGAATATTTAACGTAAGTGTTAACGAAATAAACTTTACTCGTTTTTTCATCATAAAAATAGGATCGAAATCATGTTTTTTTAACCAATCATAATTAAGTATTAAACAAAAGATTTTTTTTTTAACCAATTAAATTGCGTATCGGCGTTTTCGGATCGAATTCGATCCGATTTTTTTACTTATAAACAAAAAGTTTTGACTTGCAGTTTAATGCTTATTTACAAGTTAAGTAGCAAAAATTTTTAACCATGTCTGACGCAGCAGCTAAAGGAGGAAAACAGGCACCTAAAGTAGCCAAGAAAGGTGAAAAAAGAGCCGGCAAAAAAGGAGGAAAGATTGGTGGAACTGGTGAAAAGAAACGCAAGAGAAAGAGAAAGGAAAGTTATGCTAATTACATCTACAATGTTTTGAAACAAGTTCACCCAGATGTCGCAGTTTCAAGCAAAGCTATGAGCATCATGAACTCATTTGTCAACGACATCTTTGAGCGCATTGCTTCCGAAGCTTCGCGTTTGGCTCTTCAAAACAAAAAGTCGACCATCTCTTCTCGTGAAATTCAAACCGCAGTACGTCTTCTCTTGCCTGGAGAACTTGCAAAACACGCAGTCAGTGAAGGAACAAAAGCCGTCACAAAATACACAAGCAGCAAGTAAACCAACGTCTACCAAACACAAACGGTCTTTTTTAAGACCACACATCTTTAAAAAAACATTTACTTGGCGTCACTACAAGTTAACCGAAGTTAATAAAACTTCTAAATAATGTGCTTAAGAACACTAGCCTACATTTAAAATACTTCCCCATGTGTGTGTGGATTAGCTTCACTTTTCATACGTATTATTAGCTGTACTTGCAGAAAAGACAAGTACATTGATCCATGTTATTGCTTACATTTAACTTAACCCAGCTTTTCACGGAAACACTCCCAGGCAAATTAACCCTACAAAGTATTTCTAAATTTTTTTTGTGTCATATATGACATAGTATCGTATAGCAATAAATGTAACTGTGACAAGACTTTACACATTGTGTAATTTGGAAGCGTGCACAAAGTAATGTTTTAAAAGATTTGTGGCTATAAAAATAGCCGTTTTTGTTGAGCAATGACAACGCTTAACCTCCGAATCCGTAAAGAGTTCTTCCTTGACGTTTTAAGGCATAAACAACATCCATAGCGGTAACGGTCTTGCGTTTAGCGTGCTCTGTGTAGGTTACAGCATCACGAATAACATTCTCTAAGAAAACCTTCAGTACACCTCTGGTTTCCTCATAGATAAGGCCAGAGATACGTTTGACACCACCTCGTCGAGCAAGACGCCGAATAGCAGGTTTTGTGATTCCCTGAATGTTATCACGAAGAATTTTTCGGTGACGTTTAGCACCTCCTTTTCCCAATCCTTTACCTCCTTTTCCGCGTCCAGACATATTGATATAGTTGCGTACAGAACGAGTACAAAAACAACGTTTGAGTTAACAGAATTCAGACAGCTTTAAAAAGAGGCCATAAAATTACCTACTGCTCGTGGAAACACCCTAATTAACCAATAGAGTTGCGTCATTACAAAATGTTCCGAACATTTTGTACATTTTTTTAAGTAAAACTGTAGTTTTTTTAAAAATTCGTGGTCTTAATGTTTCAGTAAGGCAATAAATTTGGCATCGTTGGAATTCGCCAAACCTTCTGCTACTTACTAAAAAAAAAAAAAGTCAAAAGCTTTTGTGTATCAGAAGATACAGCCGTTTTCCCGTAGCCAAAAAACACAGATTTTATAAAAATGTTAAAGTAATGAGCGTAATGTCATTATGCAGCCAATCAGAAATTACTTTCTTAGCACCAATCAAATGGTTTGTTTTGAACCTTAGCTGTCAATCAATATGAGAAATAAAACTTTGGCGCGATAGTGCATTTTAGACCGTCTTGTGTATCCGTACTACATCGACTTCTTAAAATATGGCTCGTACAAAGCAAACTGCACGTAAATCTACTGGAGGAAAGGCTCCACGAAAACAACTCGCCACTAAAGCTGCGAGGAAAAGCGCACCAGCTACTGGAGGAGTGAAAAAACCACATCGTTACAGACCTGGTACAGTTGCTCTCAGAGAAATGAGAAGATACCAGAAGTCAACCGAGCTCTTGATCCGCAAGTTGCCTTTCCAGCGTCTTGTGCGAGAAATTGCTCAGGACTTCAAAACAGATCTGCGATTCCAGAGCACAGCCGTTATGGCTCTGCAAGAGGCTTCTGAAGCGTACCTTGTTGGCTTGTTCGAGGATACTAACTTGTGTGCCATTCACGCAAAACGAGTTACAATCATGCCTAAAGACATCCAGTTGGCAAGAAGAATTCGTGGGGAACGTGCCTAAGCATCTTACCAAACAAAAAACGGCTATTTTTATAGCCACACATCCATAAAAAATATTACGGCTAGCTTTTTATATCAAACTTTGTCCTGCTTTCTGTTTAAATTTTATGCTACATAAAAATTTTATGCTACATAAAGTTTGACAATGTTAAAAATATGCAGGGCAAGAAAAGTAAAAGCAAGAAAATAAGAAATTTAAAAACGAAAATACTTAAACTTAGGGAATCTAATCTTAAATTTACTCTTTTTTAACTGTTTAAGTGACTTAAACAAGTTTAACTTTGTACCAAGATAATGTTTTTTTGTAAATGTGTGGCTATAAAAATAGCCGTTTGTTAATGTAATAGCCAGATACACACAAATTATTTTTTTGCGGTCTTCTTTGCTGCCTTTTTGGGAGTCTTTTTGACCTTCTTTGCTGCAGGTTTTTTAGCAACAGGCTTCTTTGTGGGTTTCTTAGCTGCTGGTTTCTTAGCCGAGGCTTTCTTTGTGGCAGGCTTCTTTGCTGCTTTCTTTGGCGTGCTCTTCTTTGCTGGCTTCTTTTTTGGTGTACTTTTCTTTGCAGTAGGCTTCTTTGCCGTTGGCTTTTTTGCTGCGGCCTTTTTCTTAGGTTTTTCTTTTTTTACCTGACCTAGCTTGAATGATCCAGAAGCACCAGTGCCTTTAGTTTGAATCAAATCGCCTGATGTTACTCCTCGTTTAAGAGCCATTTTCAGATGATGATCTGAGTTTTCAGCAACTTTGTAATTTGCATGAATATATTTTGTAATAGCTTGGCGAGATGAACCACCGCGTTCCTTTAGGGTAGCGATAGCAGCCTTGATCATGTCCACATATTTAGGGTGATCAGCTGTCTTCTTTGCAGCAGGTTTCTTCTTGGGTGCGATTTTCTTTGGAGAAGCTGCTTCACTCATTTTTAATGTTTTCTTACAACAATCCAACGATAAACGATGCTTGTTATCACAGTAGAAGTATACTAAACATTACCGTGTAAATGAGATATAATTTAAGACGGTGCGAAGTATGCGGACGTAAAAGTACCACTCCCGGGAATTGATTTGGCGCGAAAACAGAAATGTGTGTTTCTGTACATCGTATAATGTCCGTTTTGGGTGCCGCGACTATGCGAAAGCATGTTAATTTTTATTTGTAGTACGACGCAATAGTCTGCAAGAGAAGCTGCTGGAGTTTGAGGTCTTCAGCATTACATCTAGTCTGTTAATTTGGGCTTCTTCCGCGCTCGTGTTAGGATTTTCATAAAGCGTTCTTTGGTTTGCGTTGCGTATGTCGGCCTACATCATCGACACGGCCTGTTTCCGGCTATTAGGAGCAATTCATATATTGGGCACTGCGTTTCGACTTTTTTATTAGACCACAGTAAAAAAATTCACTCACAGAAGTCCCTTTCTTTCATGGCTACAAACACGAAGAATTCTGTCGTAAGTAAAACGAATGCGCAAGCCAAAATGACGATGGGGCGAAGTCATAAGCATGGCCCTGTGGCCCAATGGATAAGGCATCTGACTACGAATCAGGGGATTCCAGGTTCGACTCCTGGCAGGGTCGCACTGTCGCATTTCGGCTGCATGGTCTACTGTGTAACGCGCGCGCACGTTCTGGCGTAATGCGTTGATAAACGGAATGTACGCAGACATATTGGAAAGTAATATCACGCACTTAGTATCGTCGCCTTTGTTAGCATTCATGTAAGTTACCATCCACTCGCTACAGTCGCTCTCCATCCTACGGCTAAATCAACAGCCGTGATTTTTACTATGTCGCCGTCCATCCGTACGCGGTGACAGTTGTAAGCTTTACAGTAACGTGACATGCTCCACAAGCAGTTACGGTGTGTGGACGATGCCTATCATGGCAACGCTTGTTCTTTATCGCTTCTCGGCCTAATGGCTAAGATCAAGTGTAGTATCTGTTCTTATCAGTTTAATATCTGGTAGGCCATTCTCTGAATGGTCAGTATATTAATCTGATTTTTGGCCTTGGGTCATGGAGGTGGATTCATTCACGCCGTGACCACGGGTTGCCTTGGTGTTGCACTATTACCGATGGCGGCCCACATAAGCAATAAAAGAATAATAGCAGTCCTCTTTCCGACGGCACTCTGCATAGTCTACGGCGGGAACAAAACGCGTACACTGGGGGAGAATACAGCCTATGCCCCGCGACACGGCAGTTTATAACACACTCAAGCCACAAGCATTAACAAACTTTGAAGGGTACCCTCATGCTACGGTGCAGTTCCAACTCATACTTACCTGACGGGGAAGTAAAGACTGATCAATGAGGGTTTTCTTCCAGAGTGAGGCTCTTGCATTGCACTACGCTTGGGCTGACCTCTGCGATTACTGCAAACGTCAGTAACTCGACCGTACAATTTCTGGTAGTGGGGGCCTGCGTCCGCGCTCGCCCCCTCCTTAAGTCAAAATGAATGAGCTTAGAAAAGTTGCGCGGCCAAATGTCGGTGGTGACTTAAACGCTAAGGTAAAACCTCGCTTGGCTGTTACGAAACGTGATTGCGATATAAGTCCTCGGAAGGCGGCGGAATTTTATTTTATTT
The DNA here is from genome assembly GCF_029227915.1 of Hydractinia symbiolongicarpus. Taxonomy (NCBI): domain Eukaryota; kingdom Metazoa; phylum Cnidaria; class Hydrozoa; order Anthoathecata; family Hydractiniidae; genus Hydractinia; species Hydractinia symbiolongicarpus. Next base: position 10,435,496 of record NC_079883.1, on the reverse strand, counting down.
GCCATTCCGTCAGGGTTATTGGATGATCGGCAATAGATCGAGTTTGTATGCATTTGAAAGCTCTTTTTTCTCGTACTATCACCTGAAAATGTCGTAGGAAAATGTCATAGGAAACACTTTCAACAACCGCCACGTTCCTTAATTGTTATAACAAGAAATATATCACAGCAAATGAAAATGAAAAGCCTACGACACCGGGAGTTCCCAGGCGGTCCCCCATCCAAGTACTATCCCGGCCCGACGATGCTTAACTTCCGTGATCAGACGAGAACGGGTGTGTTCATCGTGGTATGGCCGTAGACATTAGTAGGTGCAAATACGTGCAATTTATTTTGACGTTGTGATCAAATTTTTTTATTTAATTTCTTTGAGTTACTTAGGACAAGGCGTATGCATGGATTATCTATTAGACTTTAAGGTTATAGTTTTGTGAAAAAAACAATGTTTTTTTAAAGATGTGTGGCTATAAAAATAGCCGTTGTTTTCTGAGTGTAGCGGTTTACTTCTTCTGTCCTTTGTCGTTCTTCTTTGGGAGTAAGACAGCTTGAATGTTTGGCAAAACACCACCAGCTGCAATGGTTATACCGCTCAAAAGTTTGTTTAATTCTTCATCATTACGAACAGCCAATTGTAAATGTCTTGGAATAATCCTAGCTTTTTTGTTGTCTCTTGCTGCGTTACCAGCCAACTCCAATATCTCAGCAGATAAATATTCCAAGACGGCTGCTAAGTAAACTGGTGCTCCAGATCCAATTCGGTTAGCATAGTGCCCTCTACGAAGGAATCTATGCACTCTACCGACTGGAAATTGAAGTCCAGCTCTTGAGGATCTTGTCTTGGCTTTAGCCTTAGCTTTTCCACCTTTTCCACGTCCAGACATAACTGCGATTTGATTTGTAAGTTAATACAAAAACGTACGAATATTTAACGTAAGTGTTAACGAAATAAACTTTACTCGTTTTTTCATCATAAAAATAGGATCGAAATCATGTTTTTTTAACCAATCATAATTAAGTATTAAACAAAAGATTTTTTTTTTAACCAATTAAATTGCGTATCGGCGTTTTCGGATCGAATTCGATCCGATTTTTTTACTTATAAACAAAAAGTTTTGACTTGCAGTTTAATGCTTATTTACAAGTTAAGTAGCAAAAATTTTTAACCATGTCTGACGCAGCAGCTAAAGGAGGAAAACAGGCACCTAAAGTAGCCAAGAAAGGTGAAAAAAGAGCCGGCAAAAAAGGAGGAAAGATTGGTGGAACTGGTGAAAAGAAACGCAAGAGAAAGAGAAAGGAAAGTTATGCTATTTACATCTACAATGTTTTGAAACAAGTTCACCCAGATGTCGGAGTTTCAAGCAAAGCTATGAGCATCATGAACTCATTTGTCAACGACATCTTTGAGCGCATTGCTTCCGAAGCTTCGCGTTTGGCTCTTCAAAACAAAAAGTCGACCATCTCTTCTCGTGAAATTCAAACCGCAGTACGTCTTCTCTTGCCTGGAGAACTTGCAAAACACGCAGTCAGTGAAGGAACAAAAGCCGTCACAAAATACACAAGCAGCAAGTAAACCAACGTCTACCAAACACAAACGGTCTTTTTTAAGACCACACATCTTTAAAAAAACATTTACTTGGCGTCACTACAAGTTAACCGAAGTTAATAAAACTTCTAAATAATGTGCTTAAGAACACTAGCCTACATTTAAAATACTTCCCCATGTGTGTGTGGATTAGCTTCACTTTTCATACGTATTATTAGCTGTACTTGCAGAAAAGACAAGTACATTGATCCATGTTATTGCTTACATTTAACTTAACCCAGCTTTTCACGGAAACACTCCCAGGCAAATTAACCCTACAAAGTATTTCTAAATTTTTTTTGTGTCATATATGACATAGTATCGTATAGCAATAAATGTAACTGTGACAAGACTTTACACATTGTGTAATTTGGAAGCGTGCACAAAGTAATGTTTTAAAAGATTTGTGGCTATAAAAATAGCCGTTTTTGTTGAGCAATGACAACGCTTAACCTCCGAATCCGTAAAGAGTTCTTCCTTGACGTTTTAAGGCATAAACAACATCCATAGCGGTAACGGTCTTGCGTTTAGCGTGCTCTGTGTAGGTTACAGCATCACGAATAACATTCTCTAAGAAAACCTTCAGTACACCTCTGGTTTCCTCATAGATAAGGCCAGAGATACGTTTGACACCACCTCGTCGAGCAAGACGCCGAATAGCAGGTTTTGTGATTCCCTGAATGTTATCACGAAGAATTTTTCGGTGACGTTTAGCACCTCCTTTTCCCAATCCTTTACCTCCTTTTCCGCGTCCAGACATATTGATATAGTTGCGTACAGAACGAGTACAAAAACAACGTTTGAGTTAACAGAATTCAGACAGCTTTAAAAAGAGGCCATAAAATTACCTACTGCTCGTGGAAACACCCTAATTAACCAATAGAGTTGCGTCATTACAAAATGTTCCGAACATTTTGTACATTTTTTTAAGTAAAACTGTAGTTTTTTTAAAAATTCGTGGTCTTAATGTTTCAGTAAGGCAATAAATTTGGCATCGTTGGAATTCGCCAAACCTTCTGCTACTTACTAAAAAAAAAAAAAGTCAAAAGCTTTTGTGTATCAGAAGATACAGCCGTTTTCCCGTAGCCAAAAAACACAGATTTTATAAAAATGTTAAAGTAATGAGCGTAATGTCATTATGCAGCCAATCAGAAATTACTTTCTTAGCACCAATCAAATGGTTTGTTTTGAACCTTAGCTGTCAATCAATATGAGAAATAAAACTTTGGCGCGATAGTGCATTTTAGACCGTCTTGTGTATCCGTACTACATCGACTTCTTAAAATATGGCTCGTACAAAGCAAACTGCACGTAAATCTACTGGAGGAAAGGCTCCACGAAAACAACTCGCCACTAAAGCTGCGAGGAAAAGCGCACCAGCTACTGGAGGAGTGAAAAAACCACATCGTTACAGACCTGGTACAGTTGCTCTCAGAGAAATCAGAAGATACCAGAAGTCAACCGAGCTCTTGATCCGCAAGTTGCCTTTCCAGCGTCTTGTGCGAGAAATTGCTCAGGACTTCAAAACAGATCTGCGATTCCAGAGCACAGCCGTTATGGCTCTGCAAGAGGCTTCTGAAGCGTACCTTGTTGGCTTGTTCGAGGATACTAACTTGTGTGCCATTCACGCAAAACGAGTTACAATCATGCCTAAAGACATCCAGTTGGCAAGAAGAATTCGTGGGGAACGTGCCTAAGCATCTTACCAAACAAAAAACGGCTATTTTTATAGCCACACATCCATAAAAAATATTACGGCTAGCTTTTTATATCAAACTTTGTCCTGCTTTCTGTTTAAATTTTATGCTACATAAAAATTTTATGCTACATAAAGTTTGACAATGTTAAAAATATGAAGGGCAAGAAAAGTAAAAGCAAGAAAATAAGAAATTTAAAAACGAAAATACTTAAACTTAGGGAATCTAATCTTAAATTTACTCTTTTTTAACTGTTTAAGTGACTTAAACAAGTTTAACTTTGTACCAAGATAATGTTTTTTTGTAAATGTGTGGCTATAAAAATAGCCGTTTGTTAATGTAATAGCCAGATACACACAAATTATTTTTTTGCGGTCTTCTTTGCTGCCTTTTTGGGAGTCTTTTTGACCTTCTTTGCTGCAGGTTTTTTAGCAACAGGCTTCTTTGTGGGTTTCTTAGCTGCTGGTTTCTTAGCCGAGGCTTTCTTTGTGGCAGGCTTCTTTGCTGCTTTCTTTGGCGTGCTCTTCTTTGCTGGCTTCTTTTTTGGTGTACTTTTCTTTGCAGTAGGCTTCTTTGCCGTTGGCTTTTTTGCTGCGGCCTTTTTCTTAGGTTTTTCTTTTTTTACCTGACCTAGCTTGAATGATCCAGAAGCACCAGTGCCTTTAGTTTGAATCAAATCGCCTGATGTTACTCCTCGTTTAAGAGCCATTTTCAGATGATGATCTGAGTTTTCAGCAACTTTGTAATTTGCATGAATATATTTTGTAATAGCTTGGCGAGATGAACCACCGCGTTCCTTTAGGGTAGCGATAGCAGCCTTGATCATGTCCACATATTTAGGGTGATCAGCTGTCTTCTTTGCAGCAGGTTTCTTCTTGGGTGCGATTTTCTTTGGAGAAGCTGCTTCACTCATTTTTAATGTTTTCTTACAACAATCCAACGATAAACGATGCTTGTTATCACAGTAGAAGTATACTAAACATTACCGTGTAAATGAGATATAATTTAAGACGGTGCGAAGTATGCGGACGTAAAAGTACCACTCCCGGGAATTGATTTGGCGCGAAAACAGAAATGTGTGTTTCTGTACATCGTATAATGTCCGTTTTGGGTGCCGCGACTATGCGAAAGCATGTTAATTTTTATTTGTAGTACGACGCAATAGTCTGCAAGAGAAGCTGCTGGAGTTTGAGGTCTTCAGCATTACATCTAGTCTGTTAATTTGGGCTTCTTCCGCGCTCGTGTTAGGATTTTCATAAAGCGTTCTTTGGTTTGCGTTGCGTATGTCGGCCTACATCATCGACACGGCCTGTTTCCGGCTATTAGGAGCAATTCATATATTGGGCACTGCGTTTCGACTTTTTTATTAGACCACAGTAAAAAAATTCACTCACAGAAGTCCCTTTCTTTCATGGCTACAAACACGAAGAATTCTGTCGTAAGTAAAACGAATGCGCAAGCCAAAATGACGATGGGGCGAAGTCATAAGCATGGCCCTGTGGCCCAATGGATAAGGCATCTGACTACGAATCAGGGGATTCCAGGTTCGACTCCTGGCAGGGTCGCACTGTCGCATTTCGGCTGCATGGTCTACTGTGTAACGCGCGCGCACGTTCTGGCGTAATGCGTTGATAAACGGAATGTACGCAGACATATTGGAAAGTAATATCACGCACTTAGTATCGTCGCCTTTGTTAGCATTCATGTAAGTTACCATCCACTCGCTACAGTCGCTCTCCATCCTACGGCTAAATCAACAGCCGTGATTTTTACTATGTCGCCGTCCATCCGTACGCGGTGACAGTTGTAAGCTTTACAGTAACGTGACATGCTCCACAAGCAGTTACGGTGTGTGGACGATGCCTATCATGGCAACGCTTGTTCTTTATCGCTTCTCGGCCTAATGGCTAAGATCAAGTGTAGTATCTGTTCTTATCAGTTTAATATCTGGTAGGCCATTCTCTGAATGGTCAGTATATTAATCTGATTTTTGGCCTTGGGTCATGGAGGTGGATTCATTCACGCCGTGACCACGGGTTGCCTTGGTGTTGCACTATTACCGATGGCGGCCCACATAAGCAATAAAAGAATAATAGCAGTCCTCTTTCCGACGGCACTCTGCATAGTCTACGGCGGGAACAAAACGCGTACACTGGGGGAGAATACAGCCTATGCCCCGCGACACGGCAGTTTATAACACACTCAAGCCACAAGCATTAACAAACTTTGAAGGGTACCCTCATGCTACGGTGCAGTTCCAACTCATACTTACCTGACGGGGAAGTAAAGACTGATCAATGAGGGTTTTCTTCCAGAGTGAGGCTCTTGCATTGCACTACGCTTGGGCTGACCTCTGCGATTACTGCAAACGTCAGTAACTCGACCGTACAATTTCTGGTAGTGGGGGCCTGCGTCCGCGCTCGCCCCCTCCTTAAGTCAAAATGAATGAGCTTAGAAAAGTTGCGCGGCCAAATGTCGGTGGTGACTTAAACGCTAAGGTAAAACCTCGCTTGGCTGTTACGAAACGTGATTGCGATATAAGTCCTCGGAAGGCGGCGGAATTTTATTTTATTTGCCATTCCGTCAGGGTTATTGGATGATCGGCAATAGATCGAGTTTGTATGCATTTGAAAGCTCTTTTTTCTCGTACTATCACCTGAAAATGTCGTAGGAAAATGTCATAGGAAACACTTTCAACAACCGCCACGTTCCTTAATTGTTATAACAAGAAATATATCACAGCAAATGAAAATGAAAAGCCTACGACACCGGGAGTTCCCAGGCGGTCCCCCATCCAAGTACTATCCCGGCCCGACGATGCTTAACTTCCGTGATCAGACGAGAACGGGTGTGTTCATCGTGGTATGGCCGTAGACATTAGTAGGTGCAAATACGTGCAATTTATTTTGACGTTGTGATCAAATTTTTTTATTTAATTTCTTTGAGTTACTTAGGACAAGGCGTATGCATGGATTATCTATTAGACTTTAAGGTTATAGTTTTGTGAAAAAAACAATGTTTTTTTAAAGATGTGTGGCTATAAAAATAGCCGTTGTTTTCTGAGTGTAGCGGTTTACTTCTTCTGTCCTTTGTCGTTCTTCTTTGGGAGTAAGACAGCTTGAATGTTTGGCAAAACACCACCAGCTGCAATGGTTACACCGCTCAAAAGTTTGTTTAATTCTTCATCATTACGAACAGCCAATTGTAAATGTCTTGGAATAATCCTAGCTTTTTTGTTGTCTCTTGCTGCGTTACCAGCCAACTCCAATATCTCAGCAGATAAATATTCCAAGACGGCTGCTAAGTAAACTGGTGCTCCAGATCCAATTCGGTTAGCATAGTGCCCTCTACGAAGGAATCTATGCACTCTACCGACTGGAAATTGAAGTCCAGCTCTTGAGGATCTTGTCTTGGCTTTAGCCTTAGCTTTTCCACCTTTTCCACGTCCAGACATAACTGCGATTTGATTTGTAAGTTAATACAAAAACGTACGAATATTTAACGTAAGTGTTAACGAAATAAACTTTACTCGTTTTTTCATCATAAAAATAGGATCGAAATCATGTTTTTTTAACCAATCATAATTAAGTATTAAACAAAAGATTTTTTTTTTAACCAATTAAATTGCGTATCGGCGTTTTCGGATCGAATTCGATCCGATTTTTTTACTTATAAACAAAAAGTTTTGACTTGCAGTTTAATGCTTATTTACAAGTTAAGTAGCAAAAATTTTTAACCATGTCTGACGCAGCAGCTAAAGGAGGAAAACAGGCACCTAAAGTAGCCAAGAAAGGTGAAAAAAGAGCCGGCAAAAAAGGAGGAAAGATTGGTGGAACTGGTGAAAAGAAACGCAAGAGAAAGAGAAAGGAAAGTTATGCTATTTACATCTACAATGTTTTGAAACAAGTTCACCCAGATGTCGGAGTTTCAAGCAAAGCTATGAGCATCATGAACTCATTTGTCAACGACATCTTTGAGCGCATTGCTTCCGAAGCTTCGCGTTTGGCTCTTCAAAACAAAAAGTCGACCATCTCTTCTCGTGAAATTCAAACCGCAGTACGTCTTCTCTTGCCTGGAGAACTTGCAAAACACGCAGTCAGTGAAGGAACAAAAGCCGTCACAAAATACACAAGCAGCAAGTAAACCAACGTCTACCAAACACAAACGGTCTTTTTTAAGACCACACATCTTTAAAAAAACATTTACTTGGCGTCACTACAAGTTAACCGAAGTTAATAAAACTTCTAAATAATGTGCTTAAGAACACTAGCCTACATTTAAAATACTTCCCCATGTGTGTGTGGATTAGCTTCACTTTTCATACGTATTATTAGCTGTACTTGCAGAAAAGACAAGTACATTGATCCATGTTATTGCTTACATTTAACTTAACCCAGCTTTTCACGGAAACACTCCCAGGCAAATTAACCCTACAAAGTATTTCTAAATTTTTTTTGTGTCATATATGACATAGTATCGTATAGCAATAAATGTAACTGTGACAAGACTTTACACATTGTGTAATTTGGAAGCGTGCACAAAGTAATGTTTTAAAAGATTTGTGGCTATAAAAATAGCCGTTTTTGTTGAGCAATGACAACGCTTAACCTCCGAATCCGTAAAGAGTTCTTCCTTGACGTTTTAAGGCATAAACAACATCCATAGCGGTAACGGTCTTGCGTTTAGCGTGCTCTGTGTAGGTTACAGCATCACGAATAACATTCTCTAAGAAAACCTTCAGTACACCTCTGGTTTCCTCATAGATAAGGCCAGAGATACGTTTGACACCACCTCGTCGAGCAAGACGCCGAATAGCAGGTTTTGTGATTCCCTGAATGTTATCACGAAGAATTTTTCGGTGACGTTTAGCACCTCCTTTTCCCAATCCTTTACCTCCTTTTCCGCGTCCAGACATATTGATATAGTTGCGTACAGAACGAGTACAAAAACAACGTTTGAGTTAACAGAATTCAGACAGCTTTAAAAAGAGGCCATAAAATTACCTACTGCTCGTGGAAACACCCTAATTAACCAATAGAGTTGCGTCATTACAAAATGTTCCGAACATTTTGTACATTTTTTTAAGTAAAACTGTAGTTTTTTTAAAAATTCGTGGTCTTAATGTTTCAGTAAGGCAATAAATTTGGCATCGTTGGAATTCGCCAAACCTTCTGCTACTTACTAAAAAAAAAAAAAGTCAAAAGCTTTTGTGTATCAGAAGATACAGCCGTTTTCCCGTAGCCAAAAAACACAGATTTTATAAAAATGTTAAAGTAATGAGCGTAATGTCATTATGCAGCCAATCAGAAATTACTTTCTTAGCACCAATCAAATGGTTTGTTTTGAACCTTAGCTGTCAATCAATATGAGAAATAAAACTTTGGCGCGATAGTGCATTTTAGACCGTCTTGTGTATCCGTACTACATCGACTTCTTAAAATATGGCTCGTACAAAGCAAACTGCACGTAAATCTACTGGAGGAAAGGCTCCACGAAAACAACTCGCCACTAAAGCTGCGAGGAAAAGCGCACCAGCTACTGGAGGAGTGAAAAAACCACATCGTTACAGACCTGGTACAGTTGCTCTCAGAGAAATCAGAAGATACCAGAAGTCAACCGAGCTCTTGATCCGCAAGTTGCCTTTCCAGCGTCTTGTGCGAGAAATTGCTCAGGACTTCAAAACAGATCTGCGATTCCAGAGCACAGCCGTTATGGCTCTGCAAGAGGCTTCTGAAGCGTACCTTGTTGGCTTGTTCGAGGATACTAACTTGTGTGCCATTCACGCAAAACGAGTTACAATCATGCCTAAAGACATCCAGTTGGCAAGAAGAATTCGTGGGGAACGTGCCTAAGCATCTTACCAAACAAAAAACGGCTATTTTTATAGCCACACATCCATAAAAAATATTACGGCTAGCTTTTTATATCAAACTTTGTCCTGCTTTCTGTTTAAATTTTATGCTACATAAAGTTTGACAATGTTAAAAATATGAAGGGCAAGAAAAGTAAAAGCAAGAAAATAAGAAATTTAAAAACGAAAATACTTAAACTTAGGGAATCTAATCTTAAATTTACTCTTTTTTAACTGTTTAAGTGACTTAAACAAGTTTAACTTTGTACCAAGATAATGTTTTTTTGTAAATGTGTGGCTATAAAAATAGCCGTTTGTTAATGTAATAGCCAGATACACACAAATTATTTTTTTGCGGTCTTCTTTGCTGCCTTTTTGGGAGTCTTTTTGACCTTCTTTGCTGCAGGTTTTTTAGCAACAGGCTTCTTTGTGGGTTTCTTAGCTGCTGGTTTCTTAGCCGAGGCTTTCTTTGTGGCAGGCTTCTTTGCTGCTTTCTTTGGCGTGCTCTTCTTTGCTGGCTTCTTTTTTGGTGTACTTTTCTTTGCAGTAGGCTTCTTTGCCGTTGGCTTTTTTGCTGCGGCCTTTTTCTTAGGTTTTTCTTTTTTTACCTGACCTAGCTTGAATGATCCAGAAGCACCAGTGCCTTTAGTTTGAATCAAATCGCCTGATGTTACTCCTCGTTTAAGAGCCATTTTCAGATGATGATCTGAGTTTTCAGCAACTTTGTAATTTGCATGAATATATTTTGTAATAGCTTGGCGAGATGAACCACCGCGTTCCTTTAGGGTAGCGATAGCAGCCTTGATCATGTCCACATATTTAGGGTGATCAGCTGTCTTCTTTGCAGCAGGTTTCTTCTTGGGTGCGATTTTCTTTGGAGAAGCTGCTTCACTCATTTTTAATGTTTTCTTACAACAATCCAACGATAAACGATGCTTGTTATCACAGTAGAAGTATACTAAACATTACCGTGTAAATGAGATATAATTTAAGACGGTGCGAAGTATGCGGACGTAAAAGTACCACTCCCGGGAATTGATTTGGCGCGAAAACAGAAATGTGTGTTTCTGTACATCGTATAATGTCCGTTTTGGGTGCCGCGACTATGCGAAAGCATGTTAATTTTTATTTGTAGTACGACGCAATAGTCTGCAAGAGAAGCTGCTGGAGTTTGAGGTCTTCAGCATTACATCTAGTCTGTTAATTTGGGCTTCTTCCGCGCTCGTGTTAGGATTTTCATAAAGCGTTCTTTGGTTTGCGTTGCGTATGTCGGCCTACATCATCGACACGGCCTGTTTCCGGCTATTAGGAGCAATTCATATATTGGGCACTGCGTTTCGACTTTTTTATTAGACCACAGTAAAAAAATTCACTCACAGAAGTCCCTTTCTTTCATGGCTACAAACACGAAGAATTCTGTCGTAAGTAAAACGAATGCGCAAGCCAAAATGACGATGGGGCGAAGTCATAAGCATGGCCCTGTGGCCCAATGGATAAGGCATCTGACTACGAATCAGGGGATTCCAGGTTCGACTCCTGGCAGGGTCGCACTGTCGCATTTCGGCTGCATGGTCTACTGTGTAACGCGCGCGCACGTTCTGGCGTAATGCGTTGATAAACGGAATGTACGCAGACATATTGGAAAGTAATATCACGCACTTAGTATCGTCGCCTTTGTTAGCATTCATGTAAGTTACCATCCACTCGCTACAGTCGCTCTCCATCCTACGGCTAAATCAACAGCCGTGATTTTTACTATGTCGCCGTCCATCCGTACGCGGTGACAGTTGTAAGCTTTACAGTAACGTGACATGCTCCACAAGCAGTTACGGTGTGTGGATGATGCCTATCATGGCAACGCTTGTTCTTTATCGCTTCTCGGCCTAATGGCTAAGATCAAGTGTAGTATCTGTTCTTATCAGTTTAATATCTGGTAGGCCATTCTCTGAATGGTCAGTATATTAATCTGATTTTTGGCCTTGGGTCATGGAGGTGGATTCATTCACGCCGTGACCACGGGTTGCCTTGGTGTTGCACTATTACCGATGGCGGCCCACATAAGCAATAAAAGAATAATAGCAGTCCTCTTTCCGACGGCACTCTGCATAGTCTACGGCGGGAACAAAACGCGTACACTGGGGGAGAATACAGCCTATGCCCCGCGACACGGCAGTTTATAACACACTCAAGCCACAAGCATTAACAAACTTTGAAGGGTACCCTCATGCTACGGTGCAGTTCCAACTCATACTTACCTGACGGGGAAGTAAAGACTGATCAATGAGGGTTTTCTTCCAGAGTGAGGCTCTTGCATTGCACTACGCTTGGGCTGACCTCTGCGATTACTGCAAACGTCAGTAACTCGACCGTACAATTTCTGGTAGTGGGGGCCTGCGTCCGCGCTCGCCCCCTCCTTAAGTCAAAATGAATGAGCTTAGAAAAGTTGCGCGGCCAAATGTCGGTGGTGACTTAAACGCTAAGGTAAAACCTCGCTTGGCTGTTACGAAACGTGATTGCGATATAAGTCCTCGGAAGGCGGCGGAATTTTATTTTATTTGCCATTCCGTCAGGGTTATTGGATGATCGGCAATAGATCGAGTTTGTATGCATTTGAAAGCTCTTTTTTCTCGTACTATCACCTGAAAATGTCGTAGGAAAATGTCATAGGAAACACTTTCAACAACCGCCACGTTCCTTAATTGTTATAACAAGAAATATATCACAGCAAATGAAAATGAAAAGCCTACGACACCGGGAGTTCCCAGGCGGTCCCCCATCCAAGTACTATCCCGGCCCGACGATGCCTAACTTCCGTGATCAGACGAGAACGGGTGTGTTCATCGTGGTATGGCCGTAGACATTAGTAGGTGCAAATACGTGCAATTTATTTTGACGTTGTGATCAAATTTTTTTATTTAATTTCTTTGAGTTACTTAGGACAAGGCGTATGCATGGATTATCTATTAGACTTTAAGGTTATAGTTTTGTGAAAAAAACAATGTTTTTTTAAAGATGTGTGGCTATAAAAATAGCCGTTGTTTTCTGAGTGTAGCGGTTTACTTCTTCTGTCCTTTGTCGTTCTTCTTTGGGAGTAAGACAGCTTGAATGTTTGGCAAAACACCACCAGCTGCAATGGTTACACCGCTCAAAAGTTTGTTTAATTCTTCATCATTACGAACAGCCAATTGTAAATGTCTTGGAATAATCCTAGCTTTTTTGTTGTCTCTTGCTGCGTTACCAGCCAACTCCAATATCTCAGCAGATAAATATTCCAAGACGGCTGCTAAGTAAACTGGTGCTCCAGATCCAATTCGGTTAGCATAGTGCCCTCTACGAAGGAATCTATGCACTCTACCGACTGGAAATTGAAGTCCAGCTCTTGAGGATCTTGTCTTGGCTTTAGCCTTAGCTTTTCCACCTTTTCCACGTCCTGACATAACTGCGATTTGATTTGTAAGTTAATACAAAAACGTACGAATATTTAACGTAAGTGTTAACGAAATAAACTTTACTCGTTTTTTCATCATAAAAATAGGATCGAAATCATGTTTTTTTAACCAATCATAATTAAGTATTAAACAAAAGATTTTTTTTTTAACCAATTAAATTGCGTATCGGCGTTTTCGGATCGAATTCGATCCGATTTTTTTACTTATAAACAAAAAGTTTTGACTTGCAGTTTAATGCTTATTTACAAGCTAAGTAGCAAAAATTTTTAACCATGTCTGACGCAGCAGCTAAAGGAGGAAAACAGGCACCTAAAGTAGCCAAGAAAGGTGAAAAAAGAGCCGGCAAAAAAGGAGGAAAGATTGGTGGAACTGGTGAAAAGAAACGCAAGAGAAAGAGAAAGGAAAGTTATGCTATTTACATCTACAATGTTTTGAAACAAGTTCACCCAGATGTCGGAGTTTCAAGCAAAGCTATGAGCATCATGAACTCATTTGTCAACGACATCTTTGAGCGCATTGCTTCCGAAGCTTCGCGTTTGGCTCTTCAAAACAAAAAGTCGACCATCTCTTCTCGTGAAATTCAAACCGCAGTACGTCTTCTCTTGCCTGGAGAACTTGCAAAACACGCAGTCAGTGAAGGAACAAAAGCCGTCACAAAATACACAAGCAGCAAGTAAACCAACGTCTACCAAACACAAACGGTCTTTTTTAAGACCACACATCTTTAAAAAAACATTTACTTGGCGTCACTACAAGTTAACCGAAGTTAATAAAACTTCTAAATAATGTGCTTAAGAACACTAGCCTACATTTAAAATACTTCCCCATGTGTGTGTGGATTAGCTTCACTTTTCATACGTATTATTAGCTGTACTTGCAGAAAAGACAAGTACATTGATCCATGTTATTGCTTACATTTAACTTAACCCAGCTTTTCACGGAAACACTCCCAGGCAAATTAACCCTACAAAGTATTTCTAAATTTTTTTTGTGTCATATATGACATAGTATCGTATAGCAATAAATGTAACTGTGACAAGACTTTACACATTGTGTAATTTGGAAGCGTGCACAAAGTAATGTTTTAAAAGATTTGTGGCTATAAAAATAGCCGTTTTTGTTGAGCAATGACAACGCTTAACCTCCGAATCCGTAAAGAGTTCTTCCTTGACGTTTTAAGGCATAAACAACATCCATAGCGGTAACGGTCTTGCGTTTAGCGTGCTCTGTGTAGGTTACAGCATCACGAATAACATTCTCTAAGAAAACCTTCAGTACACCTCTGGTTTCCTCATAGATAAGGCCAGAGATACGTTTGACACCACCTCGTCGAGCAAGACGCCGAATAGCAGGTTTTGTGATTCCCTGAATGTTATCACGAAGAATTTTTCGGTGACGTTTAGCACCTCCTTTTCCCAATCCTTTACCTCCTTTTCCGCGTCCAGACATATTGATATAGTTGCGTACAGAACGAGTACAAAAACAACGTTTGAGTTAACAGAATTCAGACAGCTTTAAAAAGAGGCCATAAAATTACCTACTGCTCGTGGAAACACCCTAATTAACCAATAGAGTTGCGTCATTACAAAATGTTCCGAACATTTTGTACATTTTTTTAAGTAAAACTGTAGTTTTTTTAAAAATTCGTGGTCTTAATGTTTCAGTAAGGCAATAAATTTGGCATCGTTGGAATTCGCCAAACCTTCTGCTACTTACTAAAAAAAAAAAAGTCAAAAGCTTTTGTGTATCAGAAGATACAGCCGTTTTCCCGTAGCCAAAAAACACAGATTTTATAAAAATGTTAAAGTAATGAGCGTAATGTCATTATGCAGCCAATCAGAAATTACTTTCTTAGCACCAATCAAATGGTTTGTTTTGAACCTTAGCTGTCAATCAATATGAGAAATAAAACTTTGGCGCGATAGTGCATTTTAGACCGTCTTGTGTATCCGTACTACATCGACTTCTTAAAATATGGCTCGTACAAAGCAAACTGCACGTAAATCTACTGGAGGAAAGGCTCCACGAAAACAACTCGCCACTAAAGCTGCGAGGAAAAGCGCACCAGCTACTGGAGGAGTGAAAAAACCACATCGTTACAGACCTGGTACAGTTGCTCTCAGAGAAATCAGAAGATACCAGAAGTCAACCGAGCTCTTGATCCGCAAGTTGCCTTTCCAGCGTCTTGTGCGAGAAATTGCTCAGGACTTCAAAACAGATCTGCGATTCCAGAGCACAGCCGTTATGGCTCTGCAAGAGGCTTCTGAAGCGTACCTTGTTGGCTTGTTCGAGGATACTAACTTGTGTGCCATTCACGCAAAACGAGTTACAATCATGCCTAAAGACATCCAGTTGGCAAGAAGAATTCGTGGGGAACGTGCCTAAGCATCTTACCAAACAAAAAACGGCTATTTTTATAGCCACACATCCATAAAAAATATTACGGCTAGCTTTTTATATCAAACTTTGTCCTGCTTTCTGTTTAAATTTTATGCTACATAAAAATTTTATGCTACATAAAGTTTGACAATGTTAAAAATATGAAGGGCAAGAAAAGTAAAAGCAAGAAAATAAGAAATTTAAAAACGAAAATACTTAAACTTAGGGAATCTAATCTTAAATTTACTCTTTTTTAACTGTTTAAGTGACTTAAACAAGTTTAACTTTGTACCAAGATAATGTTTTTTTGTAAATGTGTGGCTATAAAAATAGCCGTTTGTTAATGTAATAGCCAGATACACACAAATTATTTTTTTGCGGTCTTCTTTGCTGCCTTTTTGGGAGTCTTTTTGACCTTCTTTGCTGCAGGTTTTTTAGCAACAGGCTTCTTTGTGGGTTTCTTAGCTGCTGGTTTCTTAGCCGAGGCTTTCTTTGTGGCAGGCTTCTTTGCTGCTTTCTTTGGCGTGCTCTTCTTTGCTGGCTTCTTTTTTGGTGTACTTTTCTTTGCAGTAGGCTTCTTTGCCGTTGGCTTTTTTGCTGCGGCCTTTTTCTTAGGTTTTTCTTTTTTTACCTGACCTAGCTTGAATGATCCAGAAGCACCAGTGCCTTTAGTTTGAATCAAATCGCCTGATGTTACTCCTCGTTTAAGAGCCATTTTCAGATGATGATCTGAGTTTTCAGCAACTTTGTAATTTGCATGAATATATTTTGTAATAGCTTGGCGAGATGAACCACCGCGTTCCTTTAGGGTAGCGATAGCAGCCTTGATCATGTCCACATATTTAGGGTGATCAGCTGTCTTCTTTGCAGCAGGTTTCTTCTTGGGTGCGATTTTCTTTGGAGAAGCTGCTTCACTCATTTTTAATGTTTTCTTACAACAATCCAACGATAAACGATGCTTGTTATCACAGTAGAAGTATACTAAACATTACCGTGTAAATGAGATATAATTTAAGACGGTGCGAAGTATGCGGACGTAAAAGTACCACTCCCGGGAATTGATTTGGCGCGAAAACAGAAATGTGTGTTTCTGTACATCGTATAATGTCCGTTTTGGGTGCCGCGACTATGCGAAAGCATGTTAATTTTTATTTGTAGTACGACGCAATAGTCTGCAAGAGAAGCTGCTGGAGTTTGAGGTCTTCAGCATTACATCTAGTCTGTTAATTTGGGCTTCTTCCGCGCTCGTGTTAGGATTTTCATAAAGCGTTCTTTGGTTTGCGTTGCGTATGTCGGCCTACATCATCGACACGGCCTGTTTCCGGCTATTAGGAGCAATTCATATATTGGGCACTGCGTTTCGACTTTTTTATTAGACCACAGTAAAAAAATTCACTCACAGAAGTCCCTTTCTTTCATGGCTACAAACACGAAGAATTCTGTCGTAAGTAAAACGAATGCGCAAGCCAAAATGACGATGGGGCGAAGTCATAAGCATGGCCCTGTGGCCCAATGGATAAGGCATCTGACTACGAATCAGGGGATTCCAGGTTCGACTCCTGGCAGGGTCGCACTGTCGCATTTCGGCTGCATGGTCTACTGTGTAACGCGCGCGCACGTTCTGGCGTAATGCGTTGATAAACGGAATGTACGCAGACATATTGGAAAGTAATATCACGCACTTAGTATCGTCGCCTTTGTTAGCATTCATGTAAGTTACCATCCACTCGCTACAGTCGCTCTCCATCCTACGGCTAAATCAACAGCCGTGATTTTTACTATGTCGCCGTCCATCCGTACGCGGTGACAGTTGTAAGCTTTACAGTAACGTGACATGCTCCACAAGCAGTTACGGTGTGTGGACGATGCCTATCATGGCAACGCTTGTTCTTTATCGCTTCTCGGCCTAATGGCTAAGATCAAGTGTAGTATCTGTTCTTATCAGTTTAATATCTGGTAGGCCATTCTCTGAATGGTCAGTATATTAATCTGATTTTTGGCCTTGGGTCATGGAGGTGGATTCATTCACGCCGTGACCACGGGTTGCCTTGGTGTTGCACTATTACCGATGGCGGCCCACATAAGCAATAAAAGAATAATAGCAGTCCTCTTTCCGACGGCACTCTGCATAGTCTACGGCGGGAACAAAACGCGTACACTGGGGGAGAATACAGCCTATGCCCCGCGACACGGCAGTTTATAACACACTCAAGCCACAAGCATTAACAAACTTTGAAGGGTACCCTCATGCTACGGTGCAGTTCCAACTCATACTTACCTGACGGGGAAGTAAAGACTGATCAATGAGGGTTTTCTTCCAGAGTGAGGCTCTTGCATTGCACTACGCTTGGGCTGACCTCTGCGATTACTGCAAACGTCAGTAACTCGACCGTACAATTTCTGGTAGTGGGGGCCTGCGTCCGCGCTCGCCCCCTCCTTAAGTCAAAATGAATGAGCTTAGAAAAGTTGCGCGGCCAAATGTCGGTGGTGACTTAAACGCTAAGGTAAAACCTCGCTTGGCTGTTACGAAACGTGATTGCGATATAAGTCCTCGGAAGGCGGCGGAATTTTATTTTATTTGCCATTCCGTCAGGGTTATTGGATGATCGGCAATAGATCGAGTTTGTATGCATTTGAAAGCTCTTTTTTCTCGTACTATCACCTGAAAATGTCGTAGGAAAATGTCATAGGAAACACTTTCAACAACCGCCACGTTCCTTAATTGTTATAACAAGAAATATATCACAGCAAATGAAAATGAAAAGCCTACGACACCGGGAGTTCCCAGGCGGTCCCCCATCCAAGTACTATCCCGGCCCGACGATGCTTAACTTCCGTGATCAGACGAGAACGGGTGTGTTCATCGTGGTATGGCCGTAGACATTAGTAGGTGCAAATACGTGCAATTTATTTTGACGTTGTGATCAAATTTTTTTATTTAATTTCTTTGAGTTACTTAGGACAAGGCGTATGCATGGATTATCTATTAGACTTTAAGGTTATAGTTTTGTGAAAAAAAACAATGTTTTTTTAAAGATGTGTGGCTATAAAAATAGCCGTTGTTTTCTGAGTGTAGCGGTTTACTTCTTCTGTCCTTTGTCGTTCTTCTTTGGGAGTAAGACAGCTTGAATGTTTGGCAAAACACCACCAGCTGCAATGGTTACACCGCTCAAAAGTTTGTTTAATTCTTCATCATTACGAACAGCCAATTGTAAATGTCTTGGAATAATCCTAGCTTTTTTGTTGTCTCTTGCTGCGTTACCAGCCAACTCCAATATCTCAGCAGATAAATATTCCAAGACGGCTGCTAAGTAAACTGGTGCTCCAGATCCAATTCGGTTAGCATAGTGCCCTCTACGAAGGAATCTATGCACTCTACCGACTGGAAATTGAAGTCCAGCTCTTGAGGATCTTGTCTTGGCTTTAGCCTTAGCTTTTCCACCTTTTCCACGTCCAGACATAACTGCGATTTGATTTGTAAGTTAATACAAAAACGTACGAATATTTAACGTAAGTGTTAACGAAATAAACTTTACTCGTTTTTTCATCATAAAAATAGGATCGAAATCATGTTTTTTTAACCAATCATAATTAAGTATTAAACAAAAGATTTTTTTTTTAACCAATTAAATTGCGTATCGGCGTTTTCGGATCGAATTCGATCCGATTTTTTTACTTATAAACAAAAAGTTTTGACTTGCAGTTTAATGCTTATTTACAAGTTAAGTAGCAAAAATTTTTAACCATGTCTGACGCAGCAGCTAAAGGAGGAAAACAGGCACCTAAAGTAGCCAAGAAAGGTGAAAAAAGAGCCGGCAAAAAAGGAGGAAAGATTGGTGGAACTGGTGAAAAGAAACGCAAGAGAAAGAGAAAGGAAAGTTATGCTATTTACATCTACAATGTTTTGAAACAAGTTCACCCAGATGTCGGAGTTTCAAGCAAAGCTATGAGCATCATGAACTCATTTGTCAACGACATCTTTGAGCGCATTGCTTCCGAAGCTTCGCGTTTGGCTCTTCAAAACAAAAAGTCGACCATCTCTTCTCGTGAAATTCAAACCGCAGTACGTCTTCTCTTGCCTGGAGAACTTGCAAAACACGCAGTCAGTGAAGGAACAAAAGCCGTCACAAAATACACAAGCAGCAAGTAAACCAACGTCTACCAAACACAAACGGTCTTTTTTAAGACCACACATCTTTAAAAAAACATTTACTTGGCGTCACTACAAGTTAACCGAAGTTAATAAAACTTCTAAATAATGTGCTTAAGAACACTAGCCTACATTTAAAATACTTCCCCATGTGTGTGTGGATTAGCTTCACTTTTCATACGTATTATTAGCTGTACTTGCAGAAAAGACAAGTACATTGATCCATGTTATTGCTTACATTTAACTTAACCCAGCTTTTCACGGAAACACTCCCAGGCAAATTAACCCTACAAAGTATTTCTAAATTTTTTTTGTGTCATATATGACATAGTATCGTATAGCAATAAATGTAACTGTGACAAGACTTTACACATTGTGTAATTTGGAAGCGTGCACAAAGTAATGTTTTAAAAGATTTGTGGCTATAAAAATAGCCGTTTTTGTTGAGCAATGACAACGCTTAACCTCCGAATCCGTAAAGAGTTCTTCCTTGACGTTTTAAGGCATAAACAACATCCATAGCGGTAACGGTCTTGCGTTTAGCGTGCTCTGTGTAGGTTACAGCATCACGAATAACATTCTCTAAGAAAACCTTCAGTACACCTCTGGTTTCCTCATAGATAAGGCCAGAGATACGTTTGACACCACCTCGTCGAGCAAGACGCCGAATAGCAGGTTTTGTGATTCCCTGAATGTTATCACGAAGAATTTTTCGGTGACGTTTAGCACCTCCTTTTCCCAATCCTTTACCTCCTTTTCCGCGTCCAGACATATTGATATAGTTGCGTACAGAACGAGTACAAAAACAACGTTTGAGTTAACAGAATTCAGACAGCTTTAAAAAGAGGCCATAAAATTACCTACTGCTCGTGGAAACACCCTAATTAACCAATAGAGTTGCGTCATTACAAAATGTTCCGAACATTTTGTACATTTTTTTAAGTAAAACTGTAGTTTTTTTAAAAATTCGTGGTCTTAATGTTTCAGTAAGGCAATAAATTTGGCATCGTTGGAATTCGCCAAACCTTCTGCTACTTACTAAAAAAAAAAAAAGTCAAAAGCTTTTGTGTATCAGAAGATACAGCCGTTTTCCCGTAGCCAAAAAACACAGATTTTATAAAAATGTTAAAGTAATGAGCGTAATGTCATTATGCAGCCAATCAGAAATTACTTTCTTAGCACCAATCAAATGGTTTGTTTTGAACCTTAGCTGTCAATCAATATGAGAAATAAAACTTTGGCGCGATAGTGCATTTTAGACCGTCTTGTGTATCCGTACTACATCGACTTCTTAAAATATGGCTCGTACAAAGCAAACTGCACGTAAATCTACTGGAGGAAAGGCTCCACGAAAACAACTCGCCACTAAAGCTGCGAGGAAAAGCGCACCAGCTACTGGAGGAGTGAAAAAACCACATCGTTACAGACCTGGTACAGTTGCTCTCAGAGAAATGAGAAGATACCAGAAGTCAACCGAGCTCTTGATCCGCAAGTTGCCTTTCCAGCGTCTTGTGCGAGAAATTGCTCAGGACTTCAAAACAGATCTGCGATTCCAGAGCACAGCCGTTATGGCTCTGCAAGAGGCTTCTGAAGCGTACCTTGTTGGCTTGTTCGAGGATACTAACTTGTGTGCCATTCACGCAAAACGAGTTACAATCATGCCTAAAGACATCCAGTTGGCAAGAAGAATTCGTGGGGAACGTGCCTAAGCATCTTACCAAACAAAAAACGGCTATTTTTATAGCCACACATCCATAAAAAATATTACGGCTAGCTTTTTATATCAAACTTTGTCCTGCTTTCTGTTTAAATTTTATGCTACATAAAAATTTTATGCTACATAAAGTTTGACAATGTTAAAAATATGAAGGGCAAGAAAAGTAAAAGCAAGAAAATAAGAAATTTAAAAACGAAAATACTTAAACTTAGGGAATCTAATCTTAAATTTACTCTTTTTTAACTGTTTAAGTGACTTAAACAAGTTTAACTTTGTACCAAGATAATGTTTTTTTGTAAATGTGTGGCTATAAAAATAGCCGTTTGTTAATGTAATAGCCAGATACACACAAATTATTTTTTTGCGGTCTTCTTTGCTGCCTTTTTGGGAGTCTTTTTGACCTTCTTTGCTGCAGGTTTTTTAGCAACAGGCTTCTTTGTGGGTTTCTTAGCTGCTGGTTTCTTAGCCGAGGCTTTCTTTGTGGCAGGCTTCTTTGCTGCTTTCTTTGGCGTGCTCTTCTTTGCTGGCTTCTTTTTTGGTGTACTTTTCTTTGCAGTAGGCTTCTTTGCCGTTGGCTTTTTTGCTGCGGCCTTTTTCTTAGGTTTTTCTTTTTTTACCTGACCTAGCTTGAATGATCCAGAAGCACCAGTGCCTTTAGTTTGAATCAAATCGCCTGATGTTACTCCTCGTTTAAGAGCCATTTTCAGATGATGATCTGAGTTTTCAGCAACTTTGTAATTTGCATGAATATATTTTGTAATAGCTTGGCGAGATGAACCACCGCGTTCCTTTAGGGTAGCGATAGCAGCCTTGATCATGTCCACATATTTAGGGTGATCAGCTGTCTTCTTTGCAGCAGGTTTCTTCTTGGGTGCGATTTTCTTTGGAGAAGCTGCTTCACTCATTTTTAATGTTTTCTTACAACAATCCAACGATAAACGATGCTTGTTATCACAGTAGAAGTATACTAAACATTACCGTGTAAATGAGATATAATTTAAGACGGTGCGAAGTATGCGGACGTAAAAGTACCACTCCCGGGAATTGATTTGGCGCGAAAACAGAAATGTGTGTTTCTGTACATCGTATAATGTCCGTTTTGGGTGCCGCGACTATGCGAAAGCATGTTAATTTTTATTTGTAGTACGACGCAATAGTCTGCAAGAGAAGCTGCTGGAGTTTGAGGTCTTCAGCATTACATCTAGTCTGTTAATTTGGGCTTCTTCCGCGCTCGTGTTAGGATTTTCATAAAGCGTTCTTTGGTTTGCGTTGCGTATGTCGGCCTACATCATCGACACGGCCTGTTTCCGGCTATTAGGAGCAATTCATATATTGGGCACTGCGTTTCGACTTTTTTATTAGACCACAGTAAAAAAATTCACTCACAGAAGTCCCTTTCTTTCATGGCTACAAACACGAAGAATTCTGTCGTAAGTAAAACGAATGCGCAAGCCAAAATGACGATGGGGCGAAGTCATAAGCATGGCCCTGTGGCCCAATGGATAAGGCATCTGACTACGAATCAGGGGATTCCAGGTTCGACTCCTGGCAGGGTCGCACTGTCGCATTTCGGCTGCATGGTCTACTGTGTAACGCGCGCGCACGTTCTGGCGTAATGCGTTGATAAACGGAATGTACGCAGACATATTGGAAAGTAATATCACGCACTTAGTATCGTCGCCTTTGTTAGCATTCATGTAAGTTACCATCCACTCGCTACAGTCGCTCTCCATCCTACGGCTAAATCAACAGCCGTGATTTTTACTATGTCGCCGTCCATCCGTACGCGGTGACAGTTGTAAGCTTTACAGTAACGTGACATGCTCCACAAGCAGTTACGGTGTGTGGACGATGCCTATCATGGCAACGCTTGTTCTTTATCGCTTCTCGGCCTAATGGCTAAGATCAAGTGTAGTATCTGTTCTTATCAGTTTAATATCTGGTAGGCCATTCTCTGAATGGTCAGTATATTAATCTGATTTTTGGCCTTGGGTCATGGAGGTGGATTCATTCACGCCGTGACCACGGGTTGCCTTGGTGTTGCACTATTACCGATGGCGGCCCACATAAGCAATAAAAGAATAATAGCAGTCCTCTTTCCGACGGCACTCTGCATAGTCTACGGCGGGAACAAAACGCGTACACTGGGGGAGAATACAGCCTATGCCCCGCGACACGGCAGTTTATAACACACTCAAGCCACAAGCATTAACAAACTTTGAAAGGTACCCTCATGCTACGGTGCAGTTCCAACTCATACTTACCTGACGGGGAAGTAAAGACTGATCAATGAGGGTTTTCTTCCAGAGTGAGGCTCTTGCATTGCACTACGCTTGGGCTGACCTCTGCGATTACTGCAAACGTCAGTAACTCGACCGTACAATTTCTGGTAGTGGGGGCCTGCGTCCGCGCTCGCCCCCTCCTTAAGTCAAAATGAATGAGCTTAGAAAAGTTGCGCGGCCAAATGTCGGTGGTGACTTAAACGCTAAGGTAAAACCTCGCTTGGCTGTTACGAAACGTGATTGCGATATAAGTCCTCGGAAGGCGGCGGAATTTTATTTTATTTGCCATTCCGTCAGGGTTATTGGATGATCGGCAATAGATCGAGTTTGTATGCATTTGAAAGCTCTTTTTTCTCGTACTATCACCTGAAAATGTCGTAGGAAAATGTCATAGGAAACACTTTCAACAACCGCCACGTTCCTTAATTGTTATAACAAGAAATATATCACAGCAAATGAAAATGAAAAGCCTACGACACCGGGAGTTCCCAGGCGGTCCCCCATCCAAGTACTATCCCGGCCCGACGATGCTTAACTTCCGTGATCAGACGAGAACGGGTGTGTTCATCGTGGTATGGCCGTAGACATTAGTAGGTGCAAATACGTGCAATTTATTTTGACGTTGTGATCAAATTTTTTTATTTAATTTCTTTGAGTTACTTAGGACAAGGCGTATGCATGGATTATCTATTAGACTTTAAGGTTATAGTTTTGTGAAAAAAACAATGTTTTTTTAAAGATGTGTGGCTATAAAAATAGCCGTTGTTTTCTGAGTGTAGCGGTTTACTTCTTCTGTCCTTTGTCGTTCTTCTTTGGGAGTAAGACAGCTTGAATGTTTGGCAAAACACCACCAGCTGCAATGGTTACACCGCTCAAAAGTTTGTTTAATTCTTCATCATTACGAACAGCCAATTGTAAATGTCTTGGAATAATCCTAGCTTTTTTGTTGTCTCTTGCTGCGTTACCAGCCAACTCCAATATCTCAGCAGATAAATATTCCAAGACGGCTGCTAAGTAAACTGGTGCTCCAGATCCAATTCGGTTAGCATAGTGCCCTCTACGAAGGAATCTATGCACTCTACCGACTGGAAATTGAAGTCCAGCTCTTGAGGATCTTGTCTTGGCTTTAGCCTTAGCTTTTCCACCTTTTCCACGTCCAGACATAACTGCGATTTGATTTGTAAGTTAATACAAAAACGTACGAATATTTAACGTAAGTGTTAACGAAATAAACTTTACTCGTTTTTTCATCATAAAAATAGGATCGAAATCATGTTTTTTTAACCAATCATAATTAAGTATTAAACAAAAGATTTTTTTTGTTAACCAATTAAATTGCGTATCGGCGTTTTCGGATCGAATTCGATCCGATTTTTTTACTTATAAACAAAAAGTTTTGACTTGCAGTTTAATGCTTATTTACAAGTTAAGTAGCAAAAATTTTTAACCATGTCTGACGCAGCAGCTAAAGGAGGAAAACAGGCACCTAAAGTAGCCAAGAAAGGTGAAAAAAGAGCCGGCAAAAAAGGAGGAAAGATTGGTGGAACTGGTGAAAAGAAACGCAAGAGAAAGAGAAAGGAAAGTTATGCTATTTACATCTACAATGTTTTGAAACAAGTTCACCCAGATGTCGGAGTTTCAAGCAAAGCTATGAGCATCATGAACTCATTTGTCAACGACATCTTTGAGCGCATTGCTTCCGAAGCTTCGCGTTTGGCTCTTCAAAACAAAAAGTCGACCATCTCTTCTCGTGAAATTCAAACCGCAGTACGTCTTCTCTTGCCTGGAGAACTTGCAAAACACGCAGTCAGTGAAGGAACAAAAGCCGTCACAAAATACACAAGCAGCAAGTAAACCAACGTCTACCAAACACAAACGGTCTTTTTTAAGACCACACATCTTTAAAAAAACATTTACTTGGCGTCACTACAAGTTAACCGAAGTTAATAAAACTTCTAAATAATGTGC
This sequence comes from Hydractinia symbiolongicarpus, assembly GCF_029227915.1. Taxonomy (NCBI): domain Eukaryota; kingdom Metazoa; phylum Cnidaria; class Hydrozoa; order Anthoathecata; family Hydractiniidae; genus Hydractinia; species Hydractinia symbiolongicarpus. Next base: position 10,410,422 of record NC_079883.1, on the reverse strand, counting down.
TTAAGAACACTAGCCTACATTTAAAATACTTCCCCATGTGTGTGTGGATTAGCTTCACTTTTCATACGTATTATTAGCTGTACTTGCAGAAAAGACAAGTACATTGATCCATGTTATTGCTTACATTTAACTTAACCCAGCTTTTCACGGAAACACTCCCAGGCAAATTAACCCTACAAAGTATTTCTAAATTTTTTTTGTGTCATATATGACATAGTATCGTATAGCAATAAATGTAACTGTGACAAGACTTTACACATTGTGTAATTTGGAAGCGTGCACAAAGTAATGTTTTAAAAGATTTGTGGCTATAAAAATAGCCGTTTTTGTTGAGCAATGACAACGCTTAACCTCCGAATCCGTAAAGAGTTCTTCCTTGACGTTTTAAGGCATAAACAACATCCATAGCGGTAACGGTCTTGCGTTTAGCGTGCTCTGTGTAGGTTACAGCATCACGAATAACATTCTCTAAGAAAACCTTCAGTACACCTCTGGTTTCCTCATAGATAAGGCCAGAGATACGTTTGACACCACCTCGTCGAGCAAGACGCCGAATAGCAGGTTTTGTGATTCCCTGAATGTTATCACGAAGAATTTTTCGGTGACGTTTAGCACCTCCTTTTCCCAATCCTTTACCTCCTTTTCCGCGTCCAGACATATTGATATAGTTGCGTACAGAACGAGTACAAAAACAACGTTTGAGTTAACAGAATTCAGACAGCTTTAAAAAGAGGCCATAAAATTACCTACTGCTCGTGGAAACACCCTAATTAACCAATAGAGTTGCGTCATTACAAAATGTTCCGAACATTTTGTACATTTTTTTAAGTAAAACTGTAGTTTTTTTAAAAATTCGTGGTCTTAATGTTTCAGTAAGGCAATAAATTTGGCATCGTTGGAATTCGCCAAACCTTCTGCTACTTACTAAAAAAAAAAAAAGTCAAAAGCTTTTGTGTATCAGAAGATACAGCCGTTTTCCCGTAGCCAAAAAACACAGATTTTATAAAAATGTTAAAGTAATGAGCGTAATGTCATTATGCAGCCAATCAGAAATTACTTTCTTAGCACCAATCAAATGGTTTGTTTTGAACCTTAGCTGTCAATCAATATGAGAAATAAGACTTTGGCGCGATAGTGCATTTTAGACCGTCTTGTGTATCCGTACTACATCGACTTCTTAAAATATGGCTCGTACAAAGCAAACTGCACGTAAATCTACTGGAGGAAAGGCTCCACGAAAACAACTCGCCACTAAAGCTGCGAGGAAAAGCGCACCAGCTACTGGAGGAGTGAAAAAACCACATCGTTACAGACCTGGTACAGTTGCTCTCAGAGAAATCAGAAGATACCAGAAGTCAACCGAGCTCTTGATCCGCAAGTTGCCTTTCCAGCGTCTTGTGCGAGAAATTGCTCAGGACTTCAAAACAGATCTGCGATTCCAGAGCACAGCCGTTATGGCTCTGCAAGAGGCTTCTGAAGCGTACCTTGTTGGCTTGTTCGAGGATACTAACTTGTGTGCCATTCACGCAAAACGAGTTACAATCATGCCTAAAGACATCCAGTTGGCAAGAAGAATTCGTGGGGAACGTGCCTAAGCATCTTACCAAACAAAAAACGGCTATTTTTATAGCCACACATCCATAAAAAATATTACGGCTAGCTTTTTATATCAAACTTTGTCCTGCTTTCTGTTTAAATTTTATGCTACATAAAAATTTTATGCTACATAAAGTTTGACAATGTTAAAAATATGAAGGGCAAGAAAAGTAAAAGCAAGAAAATAAGAAATTTAAAAACGAAAATACTTAAACTTAGGGAATCTAATCTTAAATTTACTCTTTTTTAACTGTTTAAGTGACTTAAACAAGTTTAACTTTGTACCAAGATAATGTTTTTTTGTAAATGTGTGGCTATAAAAATAGCCGTTTGTTAATGTAATAGCCAGATACACACAAATTATTTTTTTGCGGTCTTCTTTGCTGCCTTTTTGGGAGTCTTTTTGACCTTCTTTGCTGCAGGTTTTTTAGCAACAGGCTTCTTTGTGGGTTTCTTAGCTGCTGGTTTCTTAGCCGAGGCTTTCTTTGTGGCAGGCTTCTTTGCTGCTTTCTTTGGCGTGCTCTTCTTTGCTGGCTTCTTTTTTGGTGTACTTTTCTTTGCAGTAGGCTTCTTTGCCGTTGGCTTTTTTGCTGCGGCCTTTTTCTTAGGTTTTTCTTTTTTTACCTGACCTAGCTTGAATGATCCAGAAGCACCAGTGCCTTTAGTTTGAATCAAATCGCCTGATGTTACTCCTCGTTTAAGAGCCATTTTCAGATGATGATCTGAGTTTTCAGCAACTTTGTAATTTGCATGAATATATTTTGTAATAGCTTGGCGAGATGAACCACCGCGTTCCTTTAGGGTAGCGATAGCAGCCTTGATCATGTCCACATATTTAGGGTGATCAGCTGTCTTCTTTGCAGCAGGTTTCTTCTTGGGTGCGATTTTCTTTGGAGAAGCTGCTTCACTCATTTTTAATGTTTTCTTACAACAATCCAACGATAAACGATGCTTGTTATCACAGTAGAAGTATACTAAACATTACCGTGTAAATGAGATATAATTTAAGACGGTGCGAAGTATGCGGACGTAAAAGTACCACTCCCGGGAATTGATTTGGCGCGAAAACAGAAATGTGTGTTTCTGTACATCGTATAATGTCCGTTTTGGGTGCCGCGACTATGCGAAAGCATGTTAATTTTTATTTGTAGTACGACGCAATAGTCTGCAAGAGAAGCTGCTGGAGTTTGAGGTCTTCAGCATTACATCTAGTCTGTTAATTTGGGCTTCTTCCGCGCTCGTGTTAGGATTTTCATAAAGCGTTCTTTGGTTTGCGTTGCGTATGTCGGCCTACATCATCGACACGGCCTGTTTCCGGCTATTAGGAGCAATTCATATATTGGGCACTGCGTTTCGACTTTTTTATTAGACCACAGTAAAAAAATTCACTCACAGAAGTCCCTTTCTTTCATGGCTACAAACACGAAGAATTCTGTCGTAAGTAAAACGAATGCGCAAGCCAAAATGACGATGGGGCGAAGTCATAAGCATGGCCCTGTGGCCCAATGGATAAGGCATCTGACTACGAATCAGGGGATTCCAGGTTCGACTCCTGGCAGGGTCGCACTGTCGCATTTCGGCTGCATGGTCTACTGTGTAACGCGCGCGCACGTTCTGGCGTAATGCGTTGATAAACGGAATGTACGCAGACATATTGGAAAGTAATATCACGCACTTAGTATCGTCGCCTTTGTTAGCATTCATGTAAGTTACCATCCACTCGCTACAGTCGCTCTCCATCCTACGGCTAAATCAACAGCCGTGATTTTTACTATGTCGCCGTCCATCCGTACGCGGTGACAGTTGTAAGCTTTACAGTAACGTGACATGCTCCACAAGCAGTTACGGTGTGTGGACGATGCCTATCATGGCAACGCTTGTTCTTTATCGCTTCTCGGCCTAATGGCTAAGATCAAGTGTAGTATCTGTTCTTATCAGTTTAATATCTGGTAGGCCATTCTCTGAATGGTCAGTATATTAATCTGATTTTTGGCCTTGGGTCATGGAGGTGGATTCATTCACGCCGTGACCACGGGTTGCCTTGGTGTTGCACTATTACCGATGGCGGCCCACATAAGCAATAAAAGAATAATAGCAGTCCTCTTTCCGACGGCACTCTGCATAGTCTACGGCGGGAACAAAACGCGTACACTGGGGGAGAATACAGCCTATGCCCCGCGACACGGCAGTTTATAACACACTCAAGCCACAAGCATTAACAAACTTTGAAGGGTACCCTCATGCTACGGTGCAGTTCCAACTCATACTTACCTGACGGGGAAGTAAAGACTGATCAATGAGGGTTTTCTTCCAGAGTGAGGCTCTTGCATTGCACTACGCTTGGGCTGACCTCTGCGATTACTGCAAACGTCAGTAACTCGACCGTACAATTTCTGGTAGTGGGGGCCTGCGTCCGCGCTCGCCCCCTCCTTAAGTCAAAATGAATGAGCTTAGAAAAGTTGCGCGGCCAAATGTCGGTGGTGACTTAAACGCTAAGGTAAAACCTCGCTTGGCTGTTACGAAACGTGATTGCGATATAAGTCCTCGGAAGGCGGCGGAATTTTATTTTATTTGCCATTCCGTCAGGGTTATTGGATGATCGGCAATAGATCGAGTTTGTATGCATTTGAAAGCTCTTTTTTCTCGTACTATCACCTGAAAATGTCGTAGGAAAATGTCATAGGAAACACTTTCAACAACCGCCACGTTCCTTAATTGTTATAACAAGAAATATATCACAGCAAATGAAAATGAAAAGCCTACGACACCGGGAGTTCCCAGGCGGTCCCCCATCCAAGTACTATCCCGGCCCGAAGATGCTTAACTTCCGTGATCAGACGAGAACGGGTGTGTTCATCGTGGTATGGCCGTAGACATTAGTAGGTGCAAATACGTGCAATTTATTTTGACGTTGTGATCAAATTTTTTTATTTAATTTCCTTGAGTTACTTAGGACAAGGCGTATGCATGGATTATCTATTAGACTTTAAGGTTATAGTTTTGTGAAAAAAACAATGTTTTTTTAAAGATGTGTGGCTATAAAAATAGCCGTTGTTTTCTGAGTGTAGCGGTTTACTTCTTCTGTCCTTTGTCGTTCTTCTTTGGGAGTAAGACAGCTTGAATGTTTGGCAAAACACCACCAGCTGCAATGGTTACACCGCTCAAAAGTTTGTTTAATTCTTCATCATTACGAACAGCCAATTGTAAATGTCTTGGAATAATCCTAGCTTTTTTGTTGTCTCTTGCTGCGTTACCAGCCAACTCCAATATCTCAGCAGATAAATATTCCAAGACGGCTGCTAAGTAAACTGGTGCTCCAGATCCAATTCGGTTAGCATAGTGCCCTCTACGAAGGAATCTATGCACTCTACCGACTGGAAATTGAAGTCCAGCTCTTGAGGATCTTGTCTTGGCTTTAGCCTTAGCTTTTCCACCTTTTCCACGTCCAGACATAACTGCGATTTGATTTGTAAGTTAATACAAAAACGTACGAATATTTAACGTAAGTGTTAACGAAATAAACTTTACTCGTTTTTTCATCATAAAAATAGGATCGAAATCATGTTTTTTTAACCAATCATAATTAAGTATTAAACAAAAGATTTTTTTTTTAACCAATTAAATTGCGTATCGGCGTTTTCGGATCGAATTCGATCCGATTTTTTTACTTATAAACAAAAAGTTTTGACTTGCAGTTTAATGCTTATTTACAAGTTAAGTAGCAAAAATTTTTAACCATGTCTGACGCAGCAGCTAAAGGAGGAAAACAGGCACCTAAAGTAGCCAAGAAAGGTGAAAAAAGAGCCGGCAAAAAAGGAGGAAAGATTGGTGGAACTGGTGAAAAGAAACGCAAGAGAAAGAGAAAGGAAAGTTATGCTATTTACATCTACAATGTTTTGAAACAAGTTCACCCAGATGTCGGAGTTTCAAGCAAAGCTATGAGCATCATGAACTCATTTGTCAACGACATCTTTGAGCGCATTGCTTCCGAAGCTTCGCGTTTGGCTCTTCAAAACAAAAAGTCGACCATCTCTTCTCGTGAAATTCAAACCGCAGTACGTCTTCTCTTGCCTGGAGAACTTGCAAAACACGCAGTCAGTGAAGGAACAAAAGCCGTCACAAAATACACAAGCAGCAAGTAAACCAACGTCTACCAAACACAAACGGTCTTTTTTAAGACCACACATCTTTAAAAAAACATTTACTTGGCGTCACTACAAGTTAACCGAAGTTAATAAAACTTCTAAATAATGTGCTTAAGAACACTAGCCTACATTTAAAATACTTCCCCATGTGTGTGTGGATTAGCTTCACTTTTCATACGTATTATTAGCTGTACTTGCAGAAAAGACAAGTACATTGATCCATGTTATTGCTTACATTTAACTTAACCCAGCTTTTCACGGAAACACTCCCAGGCAAATTAACCCTACAAAGTATTTCTAAATTTTTTTTGTGTCATATATGACATAGTATCGTATAGCAATAAATGTAACTGTGACAAGACTTTACACATTGTGTAATTTGGAAGCGTGCACAAAGTAATGTTTTAAAAGATTTGTGGCTATAAAAATAGCCGTTTTTGTTGAGCAATGACAACGCTTAACCTCCGAATCCGTAAAGAGTTCTTCCTTGACGTTTTAAGGCATAAACAACATCCATAGCGGTAACGGTCTTGCGTTTAGCGTGCTCTGTGTAGGTTACAGCATCACGAATAACATTCTCTAAGAAAACCTTCAGTACACCTCTGGTTTCCTCATAGATAAGGCCAGAGATACGTTTGACACCACCTCGTCGAGCAAGACGCCGAATAGCAGGTTTTGTGATTCCCTGAATGTTATCACGAAGAATTTTTCGGTGACGTTTAGCACCTCCTTTTCCCAATCCTTTACCTCCTTTTCCGCGTCCAGACATATTGATATAGTTGCGTACAGAACGAGTACAAAAACAACGTTTGAGTTAACAGAATTCAGACAGCTTTAAAAAGAGGCCATAAAATTACCTACTGCTCGTGGAAACACCCTAATTAACCAATAGAGTTGCGTCATTACAAAATGTTCCGAACATTTTGTACATTTTTTTAAGTAAAACTGTAGTTTTTTTAAAAATTCGTGGTCTTAATGTTTCAGTAAGGCAATAAATTTGGCATCGTTGGAATTCGCCAAACCTTCTGCTACTTACTAAAAAAAAAAAAAGTCAAAAGCTTTTGTGTATCAGAAGATACAGCCGTTTTCCCGTAGCCAAAAAACACAGATTTTATAAAAATGTTAAAGTAATGAGCGTAATGTCATTATGCAGCCAATCAGAAATTACTTTCTTAGCACCAATCAAATGGTTTGTTTTGAACCTTAGCTGTCAATCAATATGAGAAATAAAACTTTGGCGCGATAGTGCATTTTAGACCGTCTTGTGTATCCGTACTACATCGACTTCTTAAAATATGGCTCGTACAAAGCAAACTGCACGTAAATCTACTGGAGGAAAGGCTCCACGAAAACAACTCGCCACTAAAGCTGCGAGGAAAAGCGCACCAGCTACTGGAGGAGTGAAAAAACCACATCGTTACAGACCTGGTACAGTTGCTCTCAGAGAAATCAGAAGATACCAGAAGTCAACCGAGCTCTTGATCCGCAAGTTGCCTTTCCAGCGTCTTGTGCGAGAAATTGCTCAGGACTTCAAAACAGATCTGCGATTCCAGAGCACAGCCGTTATGGCTCTGCAAGAGGCTTCTGAAGCGTACCTTGTTGGCTTGTTCGAGGATACTAACTTGTGTGCCATTCACGCAAAACGAGTTACAATCATGCCTAAAGACATCCAGTTGGCAAGAAGAATTCGTGGGGAACGTGCCTAAGCATCTTACCAAACAAAAAACGGCTATTTTTATAGCCACACATCCATAAAAAATATTACGGCTAGCTTTTTATATCAAACTTTGTCCTGCTTTCTGTTTAAATTTTATGCTACATAAAAATTTTATGCTACATAAAGTTTGACAATGTTAAAAATATGAAGGGCAAGAAAAGTAAAAGCAAGAAAATAAGAAATTTAAAAACGAAAATACTTAAACTTAGGGAATCTAATCTTAAATTTACTCTTTTTTAACTGTTTAAGTGACTTAAACAAGTTTAACTTTGTACCAAGATAATGTTTTTTTGTAAATGTGTGGCTATAAAAATAGCCGTTTGTTAATGTAATAGCCAGATACACACAAATTATTTTTTTGCGGTCTTCTTTGCTGCCTTTTTGGGAGTCTTTTTGACCTTCTTTGCTGCAGGTTTTTTAGCAACAGGCTTCTTTGTGGGTTTCTTAGCTGCTGGTTTCTTAGCCGAGGCTTTCTTTGTGGCAGGCTTCTTTGCTGCTTTCTTTGGCGTGCTCTTCTTTGCTGGCTTCTTTTTTGGTGTACTTTTCTTTGCAGTAGGCTTCTTTGCCGTTGGCTTTTTTGCTGCGGCCTTTTTCTTAGGTTTTTCTTTTTTTACCTGACCTAGCTTGAATGATCCAGAAGCACCAGTGCCTTTAGTTTGAATCAAATCGCCTGATGTTACTCCTCGTTTAAGAGCCATTTTCAGATGATGATCTGAGTTTTCAGCAACTTTGTAATTTGCATGAATATATTTTGTAATAGCTTGGCGAGATGAACCACCGCGTTCCTTTAGGGTAGCGATAGCAGCCTTGATCATGTCCACATATTTAGGGTGATCAGCTGTCTTCTTTGCAGCAGGTTTCTTCTTGGGTGCGATTTTCTTTGGAGAAGCTGCTTCACTCATTTTTAATGTTTTCTTACAACAATCCAACGATAAACGATGCTTGTTATCACAGTAGAAGTATACTAAACATTACCGTGTAAATGAGATATAATTTAAGACGGTGCGAAGTATGCGGACGTAAAAGTACCACTCCCGGGAATTGATTTGGCGCGAAAACAGAAATGTGTGTTTCTGTACATCGTATAATGTCCGTTTTGGGTGCCGCGACTATGCGAAAGCATGTTAATTTTTATTTGTAGTACGACGCAATAGTCTGCAAGAGAAGCTGCTGGAGTTTGAGGTCTTCAGCATTACATCTAGTCTGTTAATTTGGGCTTCTTCCGCGCTCGTGTTAGGATTTTCATAAAGCGTTCTTTGGTTTGCGTTGCGTATGTCGGCCTACATCATCGACACGGCCTGTTTCCGGCTATTAGGAGCAATTCATATATTGGGCACTGCGTTTCGACTTTTTTATTAGACCACAGTAAAAAAATTCACTCACAGAAGTCCCTTTCTTTCATGGCTACAAACACGAAGAATTCTGTCGTAAGTAAAACGAATGCGCAAGCCAAAATGACGATGGGGCGAAGTCATAAGCATGGCCCTGTGGCCCAATGGATAAGGCATCTGACTACGAATCAGGGGATTCCAGGTTCGACTCCTGGCAGGGTCGCACTGTCGCATTTCGGCTGCATGGTCTACTGTGTAACGCGCGCGCACGTTCTGGCGTAATGCGTTGATAAACGGAATGTACGCAGACATATTGAAAAGTAATATCACGCACTTAGTATCGTCGCCTTTGTTAGCATTCATGTAAGTTACCATCCACTCGCTACAGTCGCTCTCCATCCTACGGCTAAATCAACAGCCGTGATTTTTACTATGTCGCCGTCCATCCGTACGCGGTGACAGTTGTAAGCTTTACAGTAACGTGACATGCTCCACAAGCAGTTACGGTGTGTGGACGATGCCTATCATGGCAACGCTTGTTCTTTATCGCTTCTCGGCCTAATGGCTAAGATCAAGTGTAGTATCTGTTCTTATCAGTTTAATATCTGGTAGGCCATTCTCTGAATGGTCAGTATATTAATCTGATTTTTGGCCTTGGGTCATGGAGGTGGATTCATTCACGCCGTGACCACGGGTTGCCTTGGTGTTGCACTATTACCGATGGCGGCCCACATAAGCAATAAAAGAATAATAGCAGTCCTCTTTCCGACGGCACTCTGCATAGTCTACGGCGGGAACAAAACGCGTACACTGGGGGAGAATACAGCCTATGCCCCGCGACACGGCAGTTTATAACACACTCAAGCCACAAGCATTAACAAACTTTGAAGGGTACCCTCATGCTACGGTGCAGTTCCAACTCATACTTACCTGACGGGGAAGTAAAGACTGATCAATGAGGGTTTTCTTCCAGAGTGAGGCTCTTGCATTGCACTACGCTTGGGCTGACCTCTGCGATTACTGCAAACGTCAGTAACTCGACCGTACAATTTCTGGTAGTGGGGGCCTGCGTCCGCGCTCGCCCCCTCCTTAAGTCAAAATGAATGAGCTTAGAAAAGTTGCGCGGCCAAATGTCGGTGGTGACTTAAACGCTAAGGTAAAACCTCGCTTGGCTGTTACGAAACGTGATTGCGATATAAGTCCTCGGAAGGCGGCGGAATTTTATTTTATTTGCCATTCCGTCAGGGTTATTGGATGATCGGCAATAGATCGAGTTTGTATGCATTTGAAAGCTCTTTTTTCTCGTACTATCACCTGAAAATGTCGTAGGAAAATGTCATAGGAAACACTTTCAACAACCGCCACGTTCCTTAATTGTTATAACAAGAAATATATCACAGCAAATGAAAATGAAAAGCCTACGACACCGGGAGTTCCCAGGCGGTCCCCCATCCAAGTACTATCCCGGCCCGACGATGCTTAACTTCCGTGATCAGACGAGAACGGGTGTGTTCATCGTGGTATGGCCGTAGACATTAGTAGGTGCAAATACGTGCAATTTATTTTGACGTTGTGATCAAATTTTTTTATTTAATTTCTTTGAGTTACTTAGGACAAGGCGTATGCATGGATTATCTATTAGACTTTAAGGTTATAGTTTTGTGAAAAAAACAATGTTTTTTTAAAGATGTGTGGCTATAAAAATAGCCGTTGTTTTCTGAGTGTAGCGGTTTACTTCTTCTGTCCTTTGTCGTTCTTCTTTGGGAGTAAGACAGCTTGAATGTTTGGCAAAACACCACCAGCTGCAATGGTTACACCGCTCAAAAGTTTGTTTAATTCTTCATCATTACGAACAGCCAATTGTAAATGTCTTGGAATAATCCTAGCTTTTTTGTTGTCTCTTGCTGCGTTACCAGCCAACTCCAATATCTCAGCAGATAAATATTCCAAGACGGCTGCTAAGTAAACTGGTGCTCCAGATCCAATTCGGTTAGCATAGTGCCCTCTACGAAGGAATCTATGCACTCTACCGACTGGAAATTGAAGTCCAGCTCTTGAGGATCTTGTCTTGGCTTTAGCCTTAGCTTTTCCACCTTTTCCACGTCCAGACATAACTGCGATTTGATTTGTAAGTTAATACAAAAACGTACGAATATTTAACGTAAGTGTTAACGAAATAAACTTTACTCGTTTTTTCATCATAAAAATAGGATCGAAATCATGTTTTTTTAACCAATCATAATTAAGTATTAAACAAAAGATTTTTTTTTTAACCAATTAAATTGCGTATCGGCGTTTTCGGATCGAATTCGATCCGATTTTTTTACTTATAAACAAAAAGTTTTGACTTGCAGTTTAATGCTTATTTACAAGTTAAGTAGCAAAAATTTTTAACCATGTCTGACGCAGCAGCTAAAGGAGGAAAACAGGCACCTAAAGTAGCCAAGAAAGGTGAAAAAAGAGCCGGCAAAAAAGGAGGAAAGATTGGTGGAACTGGTGAAAAGAAACGCAAGAGAAAGAAAAAGGAAAGTTATGCTATTTACATCTACAATGTTTTGAAACAAGTTCACCCAGATGTCGGAGTTTCAAGCAAAGCTATGAGCATCATGAACTCATTTGTCAACGACATCTTTGAGCGCATTGCTTCCGAAGCTTCGCGTTTGGCTCTTCAAAACAAAAAGTCGACCATCTCTTCTCGTGAAATTCAAACCGCAGTACGTCTTCTCTTGCCTGGAGAACTTGCAAAACACGCAGTCAGTGAAGGAACAAAAGCCGTCACAAAATACACAAGCAGCAAGTAAACCAACGTCTACCAAACACAAACGGTCTTTTTTAAGACCACACATCTTTAAAAAAACATTTACTTGGCGTCACTACAAGTTAACCGAAGTTAATAAAACTTCTAAGTAATGTGCTTAAGAACACTAGCCTACATTTAAAATACTTCCCCATGTGTGTGTGGATTAGCTTCACTTTTCATACGTATTATTAGCTGTACTTGCAGAAAAGACAAGTACATTGATCCATGTTATTGCTTACATTTAACTTAACCCAGCTTTTCACGGAAACACTCCCAGGCAAATTAACCCTACAAAGTATTTCTAAATTTTTTTTGTGTCATATATGACATAGTATCGTATAGCAATAAATGTAACTGTGACAAGACTTTACACATTGTGTAATTTGGAAGCGTGCACAAAGTAATGTTTTAAAAGATTTGTGGCTATAAAAATAGCCGTTTTTGTTGAGCAATGACAACGCTTAACCTCCGAATCCGTAAAGAGTTCTTCCTTGACGTTTTAAGGCATAAACAACATCCATAGCGGTAACGGTCTTGCGTTTAGCGTGCTCTGTGTAGGTTACAGCATCACGAATAACATTCTCTAAGAAAACCTTCAGTACACCTCTGGTTTCCTCATAGATAAGGCCAGAGATACGTTTGACACCACCTCGTCGAGCAAGACGCCGAATAGCAGGTTTTGTGATTCCCTGAATGTTATCACGAAGAATTTTTCGGTGACGTTTAGCACCTCCTTTTCCCAATCCTTTACCTCCTTTTCCGCGTCCAGACATATTGATATAGTTGCGTACAGAACGAGTACAAAAACAACGTTTGAGTTAACAGAATTCAGACAGCTTTAAAAAGAGGCCATAAAATTACCTACTGCTCGTGGAAACACCCTAATTAACCAATAGAGTTGCGTCATTACAAAATGTTCCGAACATTTTGTACATTTTTTTAAGTAAAACTGTAGTTTTTTTAAAAATTCGTGGTCTTAATGTTTCAGTAAGGCAATAAATTTGGCATCGTTGGAATTCGCCAAACCTTCTGCTACTTACTAAAAAAAAAAAAAGTCAAAAGCTTTTGTGTATCAGAAGATACAGCCGTTTTCCCGTAGCCAAAAAACACAGATTTTATAAAAATGTTAAAGTAATGAGCGTAATGTCATTATGCAGCCAATCAGAAATTACTTTCTTAGCACCAATCAAATGGTTTGTTTTGAACCTTAGCTGTCAATCAATATGAGAAATAAAACTTTGGCGCGATAGTGCATTTTAGACCGTCTTGTGTATCCGTACTACATCGACTTCTTAAAATATGGCTCGTACAAAGCAAACTGCACGTAAATCTACTGGAGGAAAGGCTCCACGAAAACAACTCGCCACTAAAGCTGCGAGGAAAAGCGCACCAGCTACTGGAGGAGTGAAAAAACCACATCGTTACAGACCTGGTACAGTTGCTCTCAGAGAAATCAGAAGATACCAGAAGTCAACCGAGCTCTTGATCCGCAAGTTGCCTTTCCAGCGTCTTGTGCGAGAAATTGCTCAGGACTTCAAAACAGATCTGCGATTCCAGAGCACAGCCGTTATGGCTCTGCAAGAGGCTTCTGAAGCGTACCTTGTTGGCTTGTTCGAGGATACTAACTTGTGTGCCATTCACGCAAAACGAGTTACAATCATGCCTAAAGACATCCAGTTGGCAAGAAGAATTCGTGGGGAACGTGCCTAAGCATCTTACCAAACAAAAAACGGCTATTTTTATAGCCACACATCCATAAAAAATATTACGGCTAGCTTTTTATATCAAACTTTGTCCTGCTTTCTGTTTAAATTTTATGCTACATAAAAATTTTATGCTACATAAAGTTTGACAATGTTAAAAATATGAAGGGCAAGAAAAGTAAAAGCAAGAAAATAAGAAATTTAAAAACGAAAATACTTAAACTTAGGGAATCTAATCTTAAATTTACTCTTTTTTAACTGTTTAAGTGACTTAAACAAGTTTAACTTTGTACCAAGATAATGTTTTTTTGTAAATGTGTGGCTATAAAAATAGCCGTTTGTTAATGTAATAGCCAGATACACACAAATTATTTTTTTGCGGTCTTCTTTGCTGCCTTTTTGGGAGTCTTTTTGACCTTCTTTGCTGCAGGTTTTTTAGCAACAGGCTTCTTTGTGGGTTTCTTAGCTGCTGGTTTCTTAGCCGAGGCTTTCTTTGTGGCAGGCTTCTTTGCTGCTTTCTTTGGCGTGCTCTTCTTTGCTGGCTTCTTTTTTGGTGTACTTTTCTTTGCAGTAGGCTTCTTTGCCGTTGGCTTTTTTGCTGCGGCCTTTTTCTTAGGTTTTTCTTTTTTTACCTGACCTAGCTTGAATGATCCAGAAGCACCAGTGCCTTTAGTTTGAATCAAATCGCCTGATGTTACTCCTCGTTTAAGAGCCATTTTCAGATGATGATCTGAGTTTTCAGCAACTTTGTAATTTGCATGAATATATTTTGTAATAGCTTGGCGAGATGAACCACCGCGTTCCTTTAGGGTAGCGATAGCAGCCTTGATCATGTCCACATATTTAGGGTGATCAGCTGTCTTCTTTGCAGCAGGTTTCTTCTTGGGTGCGATTTTCTTTGGAGAAGCTGCTTCACTCATTTTTAATGTTTTCTTACAACAATCCAACGATAAACGATGCTTGTTATCACAGTAGAAGTATACTAAACATTACCGTGTAAATGAGATATAATTTAAGACGGTGCGAAGTATGCGGACGTAAAAGTACCACTCCCGGGAATTGATTTGGCGCGAAAACAGAAATGTGTGTTTCTGTACATCGTATAATGTCCGTTTTGGGTGCCGCGACTATGCGAAAGCATGTTAATTTTTATTTGTAGTACGACGCAATAGTCTGCAAGAGAAGCTGCTGGAGTTTGAGGTCTTCAGCATTACATCTAGTCTGTTAATTTGGGCTTCTTCCGCGCTCGTGTTAGGATTTTCATAAAGCGTTCTTTGGTTTGCGTTGCGTATGTCGGCCTACATCATCGACACGGCCTGTTTCCGGCTATTAGGAGCAATTCATATATTGGGCACTGCGTTTCGACTTTTTTATTAGACCACAGTAAAAAAATTCACTCACAGAAGTCCCTTTCTTTCATGGCTACAAACACGAAGAATTCTGTCGTAAGTAAAACGAATGCGCAAGCCAAAATGACGATGGGGCGAAGTCATAAGCATGGCCCTGTGGCCCAATGGATAAGGCATCTGACTACGAATCAGGGGATTCCAGGTTCGACTCCTGGCAGGGTCGCACTGTCGCATTTCGGCTGCATGGTCTACTGTGTAACGCGCGCGCACGTTCTGGCGTAATGCGTTGATAAACGGAATGTACGCAGACATATTGGAAAGTAATATCACGCACTTAGTATCGTCGCCTTTGTTAGCATTCATGTAAGTTACCATCCACTCGCTACAGTCGCTCTCCATCCTACGGCTAAATCAACAGCCGTGATTTTTACTATGTCGCCGTCCATCCGTACGCGGTGACAGTTGTAAGCTTTACAGTAACGTGACATGCTCCACAAGCAGTTACGGTGTGTGGACGATGCCTATCATGGCAACGCTTGTTCTTTATCGCTTCTCGGCCTAATGGCTAAGATCAAGTGTAGTATCTGTTCTTATCAGTTTAATATCTGGTAGGCCATTCTCTGAATGGTCAGTATATTAATCTGATTTTTGGCCTTGGGTCATGGAGGTGGATTCATTCACGCCGTGACCACGGGTTGCCTTGGTGTTGCACTATTACCGATGGCGGCCCACATAAGCAATAAAAGAATAATAGCAGTCCTCTTTCCGACGGCACTCTGCTTAGTCTACGGCGGGAACAAAACGCGTACACTGGGGGAGAATACAGCCTATGCCCCGCGACACGGCAGTTTATAACACACTCAAGCCACAAGCATTAACAAACTTTGAAGGGTACCCTCATGCTACGGTGCAGTTCCAACTCATACTTACCTGACGGGGAAGTAAAGACTGATCAATGAGGGTTTTCTTCCAGAGTGAGGCTCTTGCATTGCACTACGCTTGGGCTGACCTCTGCGATTACTGCAAACGTCAGTAACTCGACCGTACAATTTCTGGTAGTGGGGGCCTGCGTCCGCGCTCGCCCCCTCCTTAAGTCAAAATGAATGAGCTTAGAAAAGTTGCGCGGCCAAATGTCGGTGGTGACTTAAACGCTAAGGTAAAACCTCGCTTGGCTGTTACGAAACGTGATTGCGATATAAGTCCTCGGAAGGCGGCGGAATTTTATTTTATTTGCCATTCCGTCAGGGTTATTGGATGATCGGCAATAGATCGAGTTTGTATGCATTTGAAAGCTCTTTTTTCTCGTACTATCACCTGAAAATGTCGTAGGAAAATGTCATAGGAAACACTTTCAACAACCGCCACGTTCCTTAATTGTTATAACAAGAAATATATCACAGCAAATGAAAATGAAAAGCCTACGACACCGGGAGTTCCCAGGCGGTCCCCCATCCAAGTACTATCCCGGCCCGACGATGCTTAACTTCCGTGATCAGACGAGAACGGGTGTGTTCATCGTGGTATGGCCGTAGACATTAGTAGGTGCAAATACGTGCAATTTATTTTGACGTTGTGATCAAATTTTTTTATTTAATTTCTTTGAGTTACTTAGGACAAGGCGTATGCATGGATTATCTATTAGACTTTAAGGTTATAGTTTTGTGAAAAAAACAATGTTTTTTTAAAGATGTGTGGCTATAAAAATAGCCGTTGTTTTCTGAGTGTAGCGGTTTACTTCTTCTGTCCTTTGTCGTTCTTCTTTGGGAGTAAGACAGCTTGAATGTTTGGCAAAACACCACCAGCTGCAATGGTTACACCGCTCAAAAGTTTGTTTAATTCTTCATCATTACGAACAGCCAATTGTAAATGTCTTGGAATAATCCTAGCTTTTTTGTTGTCTCTTGCTGCGTTACCAGCCAACTCCAATATCTCAGCAGATAAATATTCCAAGACGGCTGCTAAGTAAACTGGTGCTCCAGATCCAATTCGGTTAGCATAGTGCCCTCTACGAAGGAATCTATGCACTCTACCGACTGGAAATTGAAGTCCAGCTCTTGAGGATCTTGTCTTGGCTTTAGCCTTAGCTTTTCCACCTTTTCCACGTCCAGACATAACTGCGATTTGATTTGTAAGTTAATACAAAAACGTACGAATATTTAACGTAAGTGTTAACGAAATAAACTTTACTCGTTTTTTCATCATAAAAATAGGATCGAAATCATGTTTTTTTAACCAATCATAATTAAGTATTAAACAAAAGATTTTTTTTTTAACCAATTAAATTGCGTATCGGCGTTTTCGGATCGAATTCGATCCGATTTTTTTACTTATAAACAAAAAGTTTTGACTTGCAGTTTAATGCTTATTTACAAGTTAAGTAGCAAAAATTTTTAACCATGTCTGACGCAGCAGCTAAAGGAGGAAAACAGGCACCTAAAGTAGCCAAGAAAGGTGAAAAAAGAGCCGGCAAAAAAGGAGGAAAGATTGGTGGAACTGGTGAAAAGAAACGCAAGAGAAAGAGAAAGGAAAGTTATGCTATTTACATCTACAATGTTTTGAAACAAGTTCACCCAGATGTCGGAGTTTCAAGCAAAGCTATGAGCATCATGAACTCATTTGTCAACGACATCTTTGAGCGCATTGCTTCCGAAGCTTCGCGTTTGGCTCTTCAAAACAAAAAGTCGACCATCTCTTCTCGTGAAATTCAAACCGCAGTACGTCTTCTCTTGCCTGGAGAACTTGCAAAACACGCAGTCAGTGAAGGAACAAAAGCCGTCACAAAATACACAAGCAGCAAGTAAACCAACGTCTACCAAACACAAACGGTCTTTTTTAAGACCACACATCTTTAAAAAAACATTTACTTGGCGTCACTACAAGTTAACCGAAGTTAATAAAACTTCTAAATAATGTGCTTAAGAACACTAGCCTACATTTAAAATACTTCCCCATGTGTGTGTGGATTAGCTTCACTTTTCATACGTATTATTAGCTGTACTTGCAGAAAAGACAAGTACATTGATCCATGTTATTGCTTACATTTAACTTAACCCAGCTTTTCACGGAAACACTCCCAGGCAAATTAACCCTACAAAGTATTTCTAAATTTTTTTTGTGTCATATATGACATAGTATCGTATAGCAATAAATGTAACTGTGACAAGACTTTACACATTGTGTAATTTGGAAGCGTGCACAAAGTAATGTTTTAAAAGATTTGTGGCTATAAAAATAGCCGTTTTTGTTGAGCAATGACAACGCTTAACCTCCGAATCCGTAAAGAGTTCTTCCTTGACGTTTTAAGGCATAAACAACATCCATAGCGGTAACGGTCTTGCGTTTAGCGTGCTCTGTGTAGGTTACAGCATCACGAATAACATTCTCTAAGAAAACCTTCAGTACACCTCTGGTTTCCTCATAGATAAGGCCAGAGATACGTTTGACACCACCTCGTCGAGCAAGACGCCGAATAGCAGGTTTTGTGATTCCCTGAATGTTATCACGAAGAATTTTTCGGTGACGTTTAGCACCTCCTTTTCCCAATCCTTTACCTCCTTTTCCGCGTCCAGACATATTGATATAGTTGCGTACAGAACGAGTACAAAAACAACGTTTGAGTTAACAGAATTCAGACAGCTTTAAAAAGAGGCCATAAAATTACCTACTGCTCGTGGAAACACCCTAATTAACCAATAGAGTTGCGTCATTACAAAATGTTCCGAACATTTTGTACATTTTTTTAAGTAAAACTGTAGTTTTTTTAAAAATTCGTGGTCTTAATGTTTCAGTAAGGCAATAAATTTGGCATCGTTGGAATTCGCCAAACCTTCTGCTACTTACTAAAAAAAAAAAAAGTCAAAAGCTTTTGTGTATCAGAAGATACAGCCGTTTTCCCGTAGCCAAAAAACACAGATTTTATAAAAATGTTAAAGTAATGAGCGTAATGTCATTATGCAGCCAATCAGAAATTACTTTCTTAGCACCAATCAAATGGTTTGTTTTGAACCTTAGCTGTCAATCAATATGAGAAATAAAACTTTGGCGCGATAGTGCATTTTAGACCGTCTTGTGTATCCGTACTACATCGACTTCTTAAAATATGGCTCGTACAAAGCAAACTGCACGTAAATCTACTGGAGGAAAGGCTCCACGAAAACAACTCGCCACTAAAGCTGCGAGGAAAAGCGCACCAGCTACTGGAGGAGTGAAAAAACCACATCGTTACAGACCTGGTACAGTTGCTCTCAGAGAAATCAGAAGATACCAGAAGTCAACCGAGCTCTTGATCCGCAAGTTGCCTTTCCAGCGTCTTGTGCGAGAAATTGCTCAGGACTTCAAAACAGATCTGCGATTCCAGAGCACAGCCGTTATGGCTCTGCAAGAGGCTTCTGAAGCGTACCTTGTTGGCTTGTTCGAGGATACTAACTTGTGTGCCATTCACGCAAAACGAGTTACAATCATGCCTAAAGACATCCAGTTGGCAAGAAGAATTCGTGGGGAACGTGCCTAAGCATCTTACCAAACAAAAAACGGCTATTTTTATAGCCACACATCCATAAAAAATATTACGGCTAGCTTTTTATATCAAACTTTGTCCTGCTTTCTGTTTAAATTTTATGCTACATAAAAATTTTATGCTACATAAAGTTTGACAATGTTAAAAATATGAAGGGCAAGAAAAGTAAAAGCAAGAAAATAAGAAATTTAAAAACGAAAATACTTAAACTTAGGGAATCTAATCTTAAATTTACTCTTTTTTAACTGTTTAAGTGACTTAAACAAGTTTAACTTTGTACCAAGATAATGTTTTTTTGTAAATGTGTGGCTATAAAAATAGCCGTTTGTTAATGTAATAGCCAGATACACACAAATTATTTTTTTGCGGTCTTCTTTGCTGCCTTTTTGGGAGTCTTTTTGACCTTCTTTGCTGCAGGTTTTTTAGCAACAGGCTTCTTTGTGGGTTTCTTAGCTGCTGGTTTCTTAGCCGAGGCTTTCTTTGTGGCAGGCTTCTTTGCTGCTTTCTTTGGCGTGCTCTTCTTTGCTGGCTTCTTTTTTGGTGTACTTTTCTTTGCAGTAGGCTTCTTTGCCGTTGGCTTTTTTGCTGCGGCCTTTTTCTTAGGTTTTTCTTTTTTTACCTGACCTAGCTTGAATGATCCAGAAGCACCAGTGCCTTTAGTTTGAATCAAATCGCCTGATGTTACTCCTCGTTTAAGAGCCATTTTCAGATGATGATCTGAGTTTTCAGCAACTTTGTAATTTGCATGAATATATTTTGTAATAGCTTGGCGAGATGAACCACCGCGTTCCTTTAGGGTAGCGATAGCAGCCTTGATCATGTCCACATATTTAGGGTGATCAGCTGTCTTCTTTGCAGCAGGTTTCTTCTTGGGTGCGATTTTCTTTGGAGAAGCTGCTTCACTCATTTTTAATGTTTTCTTACAACAATCCAACGATAAACGATGCTTGTTATCACAGTAGAAGTATACTAAACATTACCGTGTAAATGAGATATAATTTAAGACGGTGCGAAGTATGCGGACGTAAAAGTACCACTCCCGGGAATTGATTTGGCGCGAAAACAGAAATGTGTGTTTCTGTACATCGTATAATGTCCGTTTTGGGTGCCGCGACTATGCGAAAGCATGTTAATTTTTATTTGTAGTACGACGCAATAGTCTGCAAGAGAAGCTGCTGGAGTTT
Organism: Hydractinia symbiolongicarpus; assembly: GCF_029227915.1. Taxonomy (NCBI): domain Eukaryota; kingdom Metazoa; phylum Cnidaria; class Hydrozoa; order Anthoathecata; family Hydractiniidae; genus Hydractinia; species Hydractinia symbiolongicarpus. The sequence continues at coordinate 10,390,081 of NC_079883.1, read as the reverse complement.
GAGGTCTTCAGCATTACATCTAGTCTGTTAATTTGGGCTTCTTCCGCGCTCGTGTTAGGATTTTCATAAAGCGTTCTTTGGTTTGCGTTGCGTATGTCGGCCTACATCATCGACACGGCCTGTTTCCGGCTATTAGGAGCAATTCATATATTGGGCACTGCGTTTCGACTTTTTTATTAGACCACAGTAAAAAAATTCACTCACAGAAGTCCCTTTCTTTCATGGCTACAAACACGAAGAATTCTGTCGTAAGTAAAACGAATGCGCAAGCCAAAATGACGATGGGGCGAAGTCATAAGCATGGCCCTGTGGCCCAATGGATAAGGCATCTGACTACGAATCAGGGGATTCCAGGTTCGACTCCTGGCAGGGTCGCACTGTCGCATTTCGGCTGCATGGTCTACTGTGTAACGCGCGCGCACGTTCTGGCGTAATGCGTTGATAAACGGAATGTACGCAGACATATTGGAAAGTAATATCACGCACTTAGTATCGTCGCCTTTGTTAGCATTCATGTAAGTTACCATCCACTCGCTACAGTCGCTCTCCATCCTACGGCTAAATCAACAGCCGTGATTTTTACTATGTCGCCGTCCATCCGTACGCGGTGACAGTTGTAAGCTTTACAGTAACGTGACATGCTCCACAAGCAGTTACGGTGTGTGGACGATGCCTATCATGGCAACGCTTGTTCTTTATCGCTTCTCGGCCTAATGGCTAAGATCAAGTGTAGTATCTGTTCTTATCAGTTTAATATCTGGTAGGCCATTCTCTGAATGGTCAGTATATTAATCTGATTTTTGGCCTTGGGTCATGGAGGTGGATTCATTCACGCCGTGACCACGGGTTGCCTTGGTGTTGCACTATTACCGATGGCGGCCCACATAAGCAATAAAAGAATAATAGCAGTCCTCTTTCCGACGGCACTCTGCATAGTCTACGGCGGGAACAAAACGCGTACACTGGGGGAGAATACAGCCTATGCCCCGCGACACGGCAGTTTATAACACACTCAAGCCACAAGCATTAACAAACTTTGAAGGGTACCCTCATGCTACGGTGCAGTTCCAACTCATACTTACCTGACGGGGAAGTAAAGACTGATCAATGAGGGTTTTCTTCCAGAGTGAGGCTCTTGCATTGCACTACGCTTGGGCTGACCTCTGCGATTACTGCAAACGTCAGTAACTCGACCGTACAATTTCTGGTAGTGGGGGCCTGCGTCCGCGCTCGCCCCCTCCTTAAGTCAAAATGAATGAGCTTAGAAAAGTTGCGCGGCCAAATGTCGGTGGTGACTTAAACGCTAAGGTAAAACCTCGCTTGGCTGTTACGAAACGTGATTGCGATATAAGTCCTCGGAAGGCGGCGGAATTTTATTTTATTTGCCATTCCGTCAGGGTTATTGGATGATCGGCAATAGATCGAGTTTGTATGCATTTGAAAGCTCTTTTTTCTCGTACTATCACCTGAAAATGTCGTAGGAAAATGTCATAGGAAACACTTTCAACAACCGCCACGTTCCTTAATTGTTATAACAAGAAATATATCACAGCAAATGAAAATGAAAAGCCTACGACACCGGGAGTTCCCAGGCGGTCCCCCATCCAAGTACTATCCCGGCCCGACGATGCTTAACTTCCGTGATCAGACGAGAACGGGTGTGTTCATCGTGGTATGGCCGTAGACATTAGTAGGTGCAAATACGTGCAATTTATTTTGACGTTGTGATCAAATTTTTTTATTTAATTTCTTTGAGTTACTTAGGACAAGGCGTATGCATGGATTATCTATTAGACTTTAAGGTTATAGTTTTGTGAAAAAAACAATGTTTTTTTAAAGATGTGTGGCTATAAAAATAGCCGTTGTTTTCTGAGTGTAGCGGTTTACTTCTTCTGTCCTTTGTCGTTCTTCTTTGGGAGTAAGACAGCTTGAATGTTTGGCAAAACACCACCAGCTGCAATGGTTACACCGCTCAAAAGTTTGTTTAATTCTTCATCATTACGAACAGCCAATTGTAAATGTCTTGGAATAATCCTAGCTTTTTTGTTGTCTCTTGCTGCGTTACCAGCCAACTCCAATATCTCAGCAGATAAATATTCCAAGACGGCTGCTAAGTAAACTGGTGCTCCAGATCCAATTCGGTTAGCATAGTGCCCTCTACGAAGGAATCTATGCACTCTACCGACTGGAAATTGAAGTCCAGCTCTTGAGGATCTTGTCTTGGCTTTAGCCTTAGCTTTTCCACCTTTTCCACGTCCAGACATAACTGCGATTTGATTTGTAAGTTAATACAAAAACGTACGAATATTTAACGTAAGTGTTAACGAAATAAACTTTACTCGTTTTTTCATCATAAAAATAGGATCGAAATCATGTTTTTTTAACCAATCATAATTAAGTATTAAACAAAAGATTTTTTTTTTAACCAATTAAATTGCGTATCGGCGTTTTCGGATCGAATTCGATCCGATTTTTTTACTTATAAACAAAAAGTTTTGACTTGCAGTTTAATGCTTATTTACAAGTTAAGTAGCAAAAATTTTTAACCATGTCTGACGCAGCAGCTAAAGGAGGAAAACAGGCACCTAAAGTAGCCAAGAAAGGTGAAAAAAGAGCCGGCAAAAAAGGAGGAAAGATTGGTGGAACTGGTGAAAAGAAACGCAAGAGAAAGAGAAAGGAAAGTTATGCTATTTACATCTACAATGTTTTGAAACAAGTTCACCCAGATGTCGGAGTTTCAAGCAAAGCTATGAGCATCATGAACTCATTTGTCAACGACATCTTTGAGCGCATTGCTTCCGAAGCTTCGCGTTTGGCTCTTCAAAACAAAAAGTCGACCATCTCTTCTCGTGAAATTCAAACCGCAGTACGTCTTCTCTTGCCTGGAGAACTTGCAAAACACGCAGTCAGTGAAGGAACAAAAGCCGTCACAAAATACACAAGCAGCAAGTAAACCAACGTCTACCAAACACAAACGGTCTTTTTTAAGACCACACATCTTTAAAAAAACATTTACTTGGCGTCACTACAAGTTAACCGAAGTTAATAAAACTTCTAAATAATGTGCTTAAGAACACTAGCCTACATTTAAAATACTTCCCCATGTGTGTGTGGATTAGCTTCACTTTTCATACGTATTATTAGCTGTACTTGCAGAAAAGACAAGTACATTGATCCATGTTATTGCTTACATTTAACTTAACCCAGCTTTTCACGGAAACACTCCCAGGCAAATTAACCCTACAAAGTATTTCTAAATTTTTTTTGTGTCATATATGACATAGTATCGTATAGCAATAAATGTAACTGTGACAAGACTTTACACATTGTGTAATTTGGAAGCGTGCACAAAGTAATGTTTTAAAAGATTTGTGGCTATAAAAATAGCCGTTTTTGTTGAGCAATGACAACGCTTAACCTCCGAATCCGTAAAGAGTTCTTCCTTGACGTTTTAAGGCATAAACAACATCCATAGCGGTAACGGTCTTGCGTTTAGCGTGCTCTGTGTAGGTTACAGCATCACGAATAACATTCTCTAAGAAAACCTTCAGTACACCTCTGGTTTCCTCATAGATAAGGCCAGAGATACGTTTGACACCACCTCGTCGAGCAAGACGCCGAATAGCAGGTTTTGTGATTCCCTGAATGTTATCACGAAGAATTTTTCGGTGACGTTTAGCACCTCCTTTTCCCAATCCTTTACCTCCTTTTCCGCGTCCAGACATATTGATATAGTTGCGTACAGAACGAGTACAAAAACAACGTTTGAGTTAACAGAATTCAGACAGCTTTAAAAAGAGGCCATAAAATTACCTACTGCTCGTGGAAACACCCTAATTAACCAATAGAGTTGCGTCATTACAAAATGTTCCGAACATTTTGTACATTTTTTTAAGTAAAACTGTAGTTTTTTTAAAAATTCGTGGTCTTAATGTTTCAGTAAGGCAATAAATTTGGCATCGTTGGAATTCGCCAAACCTTCTGCTACTTACTAAAAAAAAAAAAAGTCAAAAGCTTTTGTGTATCAGAAGATACAGCCGTTTTCCCGTAGCCAAAAAACACAGATTTTATAAAAATGTTAAAGTAATGAGCGTAATGTCATTATGCAGCCAATCAGAAATTACTTTCTTAGCACCAATCAAATGGTTTGTTTTGAACCTTAGCTGTCAATCAATATGAGAAATAAAACTTTGGCGCGATAGTGCATTTTAGACCGTCTTGTGTATCCGTACTACATCGACTTCTTAAAATATGGCTCGTACAAAGCAAACTGCACGTAAATCTACTGGAGGAAAGGCTCCACGAAAACAACTCGCCACTAAAGCTGCGAGGAAAAGCGCACCAGCTACTGGAGGAGTGAAAAAACCACATCGTTACAGACCTGGTACAGTTGCTCTCAGAGAAATCAGAAGATACCAGAAGTCAACCGAGCTCTTGATCCGCAAGTTGCCTTTCCAGCGTCTTGTGCGAGAAATTGCTCAGGACTTCAAAACAGATCTGCGATTCCAGAGCACAGCCGTTATGGCTCTGCAAGAGGCTTCTGAAGCGTACCTTGTTGGCTTGTTCGAGGATACTAACTTGTGTGCCATTCACGCAAAACGAGTTACAATCATGCCTAAAGACATCCAGTTGGCAAGAAGAATTCGTGGGGAACGTGCCTAAGCATCTTACCAAACAAAAAACGGCTATTTTTATAGCCACACATCCATAAAAAATATTACGGCTAGCTTTTTATATCAAACTTTGTCCTGCTTTCTGTTTAAATTTTATGCTACATAAAAATTTTATGCTACATAAAGTTTGACAATGTTAAAAATATGAAGGGCAAGAAAAGTAAAAGCAAGAAAATAAGAAATTTAAAAACGAAAATACTTAAACTTAGGGAATCTAATCTTAAATTTACTCTTTTTTAACTGTTTAAGTGACTTAAACAAGTTTAACTTTGTACCAAGATAATGTTTTTTTGTAAATGTGTGGCTATAAAAATAGCCGTTTGTTAATGTAATAGCCAGATACACACAAATTATTTTTTTGCGGTCTTCTTTGCTGCCTTTTTGGGAGTCTTTTTGACCTTCTTTGCTGCAGGTTTTTTAGCAACAGGCTTCTTTGTGGGTTTCTTAGCTGCTGGTTTCTTAGCCGAGGCTTTCTTTGTGGCAGGCTTCTTTGCTGCTTTCTTTGGCGTGCTCTTCTTTGCTGGCTTCTTTTTTGGTGTACTTTTCTTTGCAGTAGGCTTCTTTGCCGTTGGCTTTTTTGCTGCGGCCTTTTTCTTAGGTTTTTCTTTTTTTACCTGACCTAGCTTGAATGATCCAGAAGCACCAGTGCCTTTAGTTTGAATCAAATCGCCTGATGTTACTCCTCGTTTAAGAGCCATTTTCAGATGATGATCTGAGTTTTCAGCAACTTTGTAATTTGCATGAATATATTTTGTAATAGCTTGGCGAGATGAACCACCGCGTTCCTTTAGGGTAGCGATAGCAGCCTTGATCATGTCCACATATTTAGGGTGATCAGCTGTCTTCTTTGCAGCAGGTTTCTTCTTGGGTGCGATTTTCTTTGGAGAAGCTGCTTCACTCATTTTTAATGTTTTCTTACAACAATCCAACGATAAACGATGCTTGTTATCACAGTAGAAGTATACTAAACATTACCGTGTAAATGAGATATAATTTAAGACGGTGCGAAGTATGCGGACGTAAAAGTACCACTCCCGGGAATTGATTTGGCGCGAAAACAGAAATGTGTGTTTCTGTACATCGTATAATGTCCGTTTTGGGTGCCGCGACTATGCGAAAGCATGTTAATTTTTATTTGTAGTACGACGCAATAGTCTGCAAGAGAAGCTGCTGGAGTTTGAGGTCTTCAGCATTACATCTAGTCTGTTAATTTGGGCTTCTTCCGCGCTCGTGTTAGGATTTTCATAAAGCGTTCTTTGGTTTGCGTTGCGTATGTCGGCCTACATCATCGACACGGCCTGTTTCCGGCTATTAGGAGCAATTCATATATTGGGCACTGCGTTTCGACTTTTTTATTAGACCACAGTAAAAAAATTCACTCACAGAAGTCCCTTTCTTTCATGGCTACAAACACGAAGAATTCTGTCGTAAGTAAAACGAATGCGCAAGCCAAAATGACGATGGGGCGAAGTCATAAGCATGGCCCTGTGGCCCAATGGATAAGGCATCTGACTACGAATCAGGGGATTCCAGGTTCGACTCCTGGCAGGGTCGCACTGTCGCATTTCGGCTGCATGGTCTACTGTGTAACGCGCGCGCACGTTCTGGCGTAATGCGTTGATAAACGGAATGTACGCAGACATATTGGAAAGTAATATCACGCACTTAGTATCGTCGCCTTTGTTAGCATTCATGTAAGTTACCATCCACTCGCTACAGTCGCTCTCCATCCTACGGCTAAATCAACAGCCGTGATTTTTACTATGTCGCCGTCCATCCGTACGCGGTGACAGTTGTAAGCTTTACAGTAACGTGACATGCTCCACAAGCAGTTACGGTGTGTGGACGATGCCTATCATGGCAACGCTTGTTCTTTATCGCTTCTCGGCCTAATGGCTAAGATCAAGTGTAGTATCTGTTCTTATCAGTTTAATATCTGGTAGGCCATTCTCTGAATGGTCAGTATATTAATCTGATTTTTGGCCTTGGGTCATGGAGGTGGATTCATTCATGCCGTGACCACGGGTTGCCTTGGTGTTGCACTATTACCGATGGCGGCCCACATAAGCAATAAAAGAATAATAGCAGTCCTCTTTCCGACGGCACTCTGCATAGTCTACGGCGGGAACAAAACGCGTACACTGGGGGAGAATACAGCCTATGCCCCGCGACACGGCAGTTTATAACACACTCAAGCCACAAGCATTAACAAACTTTGAAGGGTACCCTCATGCTACGGTGCAGTTCCAACTCATACTTACCTGACGGGGAAGTAAAGACTGATCAATGAGGGTTTTCTTCCAGAGTGAGGCTCTTGCATTGCACTACGCTTGGGCTGACCTCTGCGATTACTGCAAACGTCAGTAACTCGACCGTACAATTTCTGGTAGTGGGGGCCTGCGTCCGCGCTCGCCCCCTCCTTAAGTCAAAATGAATGAGCTTAGAAAAGTTGCGCGGCCAAATGTCGGTGGTGACTTAAACGCTAAGGTAAAACCTCGCTTGGCTGTTACGAAACGTGATTGCGATATAAGTCCTCGGAAGGCGGCGGAATTTTATTTTATTTGCCATTCCGTCAGGGTTATTGGATGATCGGCAATAGATCGAGTTTGTATGCATTTGAAAGCTCTTTTTTCTCGTACTATCACCTGAAAATGTCGTAGGAAAATGTCATAGGAAACACTTTCAACAACCGCCACGTTCCTTAATTGTTATAACAAGAAATATATCACAGCAAATGAAAATGAAAAGCCTACGACACCGGGAGTTCCCAGGCGGTCCCCCATCCAAGTACTATCCCGGCCCGACGATGCTTAACTTCCGTGATCAGACGAGAACGGGTGTGTTCATCGTGGTATGGCCGTAGACATTAGTAGGTGCAAATACGTGCAATTTATTTTGACGTTGTGATCAAATTTTTTTATTTAATTTCTTTGAGTTACTTAGGACAAGGCGTATGCATGGATTATCTATTAGACTTTAAGGTTATAGTTTTGTGAAAAAAACAATGTTTTTTTAAAGATGTGTGGCTATAAAAATAGCCGTTGTTTTCTGAGTGTAGCGGTTTACTTCTTCTGTCCTTTGTCGTTCTTCTTTGGGAGTAAGACAGCTTGAATGTTTGGCAAAACACCACCAGCTGCAATGGTTACACCGCTCAAAAGTTTGTTTAATTCTTCATCATTACGAACAGCCAATTGTAAATGTCTTGGAATAATCCTAGCTTTTTTGTTGTCTCTTGCTGCGTTACCAGCCAACTCCAATATCTCAGCAGATAAATATTCCAAGACGGCTGCTAAGTAAACTGGTGCTCCAGATCCAATTCGGTTAGCATAGTGCCCTCTACGAAGGAATCTATGCACTCTACCGACTGGAAATTGAAGTCCAGCTCTTGAGGATCTTGTCTTGGCTTTAGCCTTAGCTTTTCCACCTTTTCCACGTCCAGACATAACTGCGATTTGATTTGTAAGTTAATACAAAAACGTACGAATATTTAACGTAAGTGTTAACGAAATAAACTTTACTCGTTTTTTCATCATAAAAATAGGATCGAAATCATGTTTTTTTAACCAATCATAATTAAGTATTAAACAAAAGATTTTTTTTTTAACCAATTAAATTGCGTATCGGCGTTTTCGGATCGAATTCGATCCGATTTTTTTACTTATAAACAAAAAGTTTTGACTTGCAGTTTAATGCTTATTTACAAGTTAAGTAGCAAAAATTTTTAACCATGTCTGACGCAGCAGCTAAAGGAGGAAAACAGGCACCTAAAGTAGCCAAGAAAGGTGAAAAAAGAGCCGGCAAAAAAGGAGGAAAGATTGGTGGAACTGGTGAAAAGAAACGCAAGAGAAAGAGAAAGGAAAGTTATGCTATTTACATCTACAATGTTTTGAAACAAGTTCACCCAGATGTCGGAGTTTCAAGCAAAGCTATGAGCATCATGAACTCATTTGTCAACGACATCTTTGAGCGCATTGCTTCCGAAGCTTCGCGTTTGGCTCTTCAAAACAAAAAGTCGACCATCTCTTCTCGTGAAATTCAAACCGCAGTACGTCTTCTCTTGCCTGGAGAACTTGCAAAACACGCAGTCAGTGAAGGAACAAAAGCCGTCACAAAATACACAAGCAGCAAGTAAACCAACGTCTACCAAACACAAACGGTCTTTTTTAAGACCACACATCTTTAAAAAAACATTTACTTGGCGTCACTACAAGTTAACCGAAGTTAATAAAACTTCTAAATAATGTGCTTAAGAACACTAGCCTACATTTAAAATACTTCCCCATGTGTGTGTGGATTAGCTTCACTTTTCATACGTATTATTAGCTGTACTTGCAGAAAAGACAAGTACATTGATCCATGTTATTGCTTACATTTAACTTAACCCAGCTTTTCACGGAAACACTCCCAGGCAAATTAACCCTACAAAGTATTTCTAAATTTTTTTTGTGTCATATATGACATAGTATCGTATAGCAATAAATGTAACTGTGACAAGACTTTACACATTGTGTAATTTGGAAGCGTGCACAAAGTAATGTTTTAAAAGATTTGTGGCTATAAAAGTAGCCGTTTTTGTTGAGCAATGACAACGCTTAACCTCCGAATCCGTAAAGAGTTCTTCCTTGACGTTTTAAGGCATAAACAACATCCATAGCGGTAACGGTCTTGCGTTTAGCGTGCTCTGTGTAGGTTACAGCATCACGAATAACATTCTCTAAGAAAACCTTCAGTACACCTCTGGTTTCCTCATAGATAAGGCCAGAGATACGTTTGACACCACCTCGTCGAGCAAGACGCCGAATAGCAGGTTTTGTGATTCCCTGAATGTTATCACGAAGAATTTTTCGGTGACGTTTAGCACCTCCTTTTCCCAATCCTTTACCTCCTTTTCCGCGTCCAGACATATTGATATAGTTGCGTACAGAACGAGTACAAAAACAACGTTTGAGTTAACAGAATTCAGACAGCTTTAAAAAGAGGCCATAAAATTACCTACTGCTCGTGGAAACACCCTAATTAACCAATAGAGTTGCGTCATTACAAAATGTTCCGAACATTTTGTACATTTTTTTAAGTAAAACTGTAGTTTTTTTAAAAATTCGTGGTCTTAATGTTTCAGTAAGGCAATAAATTTGGCATCGTTGGAATTCGCCAAACCTTCTGCTACTTACTAAAAAAAAAAAAAGTCAAAAGTTTTTGTGTATCAGAAGATACAGCCGTTTTCCCGTAGCCAAAAAACACAGATTTTATAAAAATGTTAAAGTAATGAGCGTAATGTCATTATGCAGCCAATCAGAAATTACTTTCTTAGCACCAATCAAATGGTTTGTTTTGAACCTTAGCTGTCAATCAATATGAGAAATAAAACTTTGGCGCGATAGTGCATTTTAGACCGTCTTGTGTATCCGTACTACATCGACTTCTTAAAATATGGCTCGTACAAAGCAAACTGCACGTAAATCTACTGGAGGAAAGGCTCCACGAAAACAACTCGCCACTAAAGCTGCGAGGAAAAGCGCACCAGCTACTGGAGGAGTGAAAAAACCACATCGTTACAGACCTGGTACAGTTGCTCTCAGAGAAATCAGAAGATACCAGAAGTCAACCGAGCTCTTGATCCGCAAGTTGCCTTTCCAGCGTCTTGTGCGAGAAATTGCTCAGGACTTCAAAACAGATCTGCGATTCCAGAGCACAGCCGTTATGGCTCTGCAAGAGGCTTCTGAAGCGTACCTTGTTGGCTTGTTCGAGGATACTAACTTGTGTGCCATTCACGCAAAACGAGTTACAATCATGCCTAAAGACATCCAGTTGGCAAGAAGAATTCGTGGGGAACGTGCCTAAGCATCTTACCAAACAAAAAACGGCTATTTTTATAGCCACACATCCATAAAAAATATTACGGCTAGCTTTTTATATCAAACTTTGTCCTGCTTTCTGTTTAAATTTTATGCTACATAAAAATTTTATGCTACATAAAGTTTGACAATGTTAAAAATATGAAGGGCAAGAAAAGTAAAAGCAAGAAAATAAGAAATTTAAAAACGAAAATACTTAAACTTAGGGAATCTAATCTTAAATTTACTCTTTTTTAACTGTTTAAGTGACTTAAACAAGTTTAACTTTGTACCAAGATAATGTTTTTTTGTAAATGTGTGGCTATAAAAATAGCCGTTTGTTAATGTAATAGCCAGATACACACAAATTATTTTTTTGCGGTCTTCTTTGCTGCCTTTTTGGGAGTCTTTTTGACCTTCTTTGCTGCAGGTTTTTTAGCAACAGGCTTCTTTGTGGGTTTCTTAGCTGCTGGTTTCTTAGCCGAGGCTTTCTTTGTGGCAGGCTTCTTTGCTGCTTTCTTTGGCGTGCTCTTCTTTGCTGGCTTCTTTTTTGGTGTACTTTTCTTTGCAGTAGGCTTCTTTGCCGTTGGCTTTTTTGCTGCGGCCTTTTTCTTAGGTTTTTCTTTTTTTACCTGACCTAGCTTGAATGATCCAGAAGCACCAGTGCCTTTAGTTTGAATCAAATCGCCTGATGTTACTCCTCGTTTAAGAGCCATTTTCAGATGATGATCTGAGTTTTCAGCAACTTTGTAATTTGCATGAATATATTTTGTAATAGCTTGGCGAGATGAACCACCGCGTTCCTTTAGGGTAGCGATAGCAGCCTTGATCATGTCCACATATTTAGGGTGATCAGCTGTCTTCTTTGCAGCAGGTTTCTTCTTGGGTGCGATTTTCTTTGGAGAAGCTGCTTCACTCATTTTTAATGTTTTCTTACAACAATCCAACGATAAACGATGCTTGTTATCACAGTAGAAGTATACTAAACATTACCGTGTAAATGAGATATAATTTAAGACGGTGCGAAGTATGCGGACGTAAAAGTACCACTCCCGGGAATTGATTTGGCGCGAAAACAGAAATGTGTGTTTCTGTACATCGTATAATGTCCGTTTTGGGTGCCGCGACTATGCGAAAGCATGTTAATTTTTATTTGTAGTACGACGCAATAGTCTGCAAGAGAAGCTGCTGGAGTTTGAGGTCTTCAGCATTACATCTAGTCTGTTAATTTGGGCTTCTTCCGCGCTCGTGTTAGGATTTTCATAAAGCGTTCTTTGGTTTGCGTTGCGTATGTCGGCCTACATCATCGACACGGCCTGTTTCCGGCTATTAGGAGCAATTCATATATTGGGCACTGCGTTTCGACTTTTTTATTAGACCACAGTAAAAAAATTCACTCACAGAAGTCCCTTTCTTTCATGGCTACAAACACGAAGAATTCTGTCGTAAGTAAAACGAATGCGCAAGCCAAAATGACGATGGGGCGAAGTCATAAGCATGGCCCTGTGGCCCAATGGATAAGGCATCTGACTACGAATCAGGGGATTCCAGGTTCGACTCCTGGCAGGGTCGCACTGTCGCATTTCGGCTGCATGGTCTACTGTGTAACGCGCGCGCACGTTCTGGCGTAATGCGTTGATAAACGGAATGTACGCAGACATATTGGAAAGTAATATCACGCACTTAGTATCGTCGCCTTTGTTAGCATTCATGTAAGTTACCATCCACTCGCTACAGTCGCTCTCCATCCTACGGCTAAATCAACAGCCGTGATTTTTACTATGTCGCCGTCCATCCGTACGCGGTGACAGTTGTAAGCTTTACAGTAACGTGACATGCTCCACAAGCAGTTACGGTGTGTGGACGATGCCTATCATGGCAACGCTTGTTCTTTATCGCTTCTCGGCCTAATGGCTAAGATCAAGTGTAGTATCTGTTCTTATCAGTTTAATATCTGGTAGGCCATTCTCTGAATGGTCAGTATATTAATCTGATTTTTGGCCTTGGGTCATGGAGGTGGATTCATTCACGCCGTGACCACGGGTTGCCTTGGTGTTGCACTATTACCGATGGCGGCCCACATAAGCAATAAAAGAATAATAGCAGTCCTCTTTCCGACGGCACTCTGCATAGTCTACGGCGGGAACAAAACGCGTACACTGGGGGAGAATACAGCCTATGCCCCGCGACACGGCAGTTTATAACACACTCAAGCCACAAGCATTAACAAACTTTGAAGGGTACCCTCATGCTACGGTGCAGTTCCAACTCATACTTACCTGACGGGGAAGTAAAGACTGATCAATGAGGGTTTTCTTCCAGAGTGAGGCTCTTGCATTGCACTACGCTTGGGCTGACCTCTGCGATTACTGCAAACGTCAGTAACTCGACCGTACAATTTCTGGTAGTGGGGGCCTGCGTCCGCGCTCGCCCCCTCCTTAAGTCAAAATGAATGAGCTTAGAAAAGTTGCGCGGCCAAATGTCGGTGGTGACTTAAACGCTAAGGTAAAACCTCGCTTGGCTGTTACGAAACGTGATTGCGATATAAGTCCTCGGAAGGCGGCGGAATTTTATTTTATTTGCCATTCCGTCAGGGTTATTGGATGATCGGCAATAGATCGAGTTTGTATGCATTTGAAAGCTCTTTTTTCTCGTACTATCACCTGAAAATGTCGTAGGAAAATGTCATAGGAAACACTTTCAACAACCGCCACGTTCCTTAATTGTTATAACAAGAAATATATCACAGCAAATGAAAATGAAAAGCCTACGACACCGGGAGTTCCCAGGCGGTCCCCCATCCAAGTACTATCCCGGCCCGACGATGCTTAACTTCCGTGATCAGACGAGAACGGGTGTGTTCATCGTGGTATGGCCGTAGACATTAGTAGGTGCAAATACGTGCAATTTATTTTGACGTTGTGATCAAATTTTTTTATTTAATTTCTTTGAGTTACTTAGGACAAGGCGTATGCATGGATTATCTATTAGACTTTAAGGTTATAGTTTTGTGAAAAAAACAATGTTTTTTTAAAGATGTGTGGCTATAAAAATAGCCGTTGTTTTCTGAGTGTAGCGGTTTACTTCTTCTGTCCTTTGTCGTTCTTCTTTGGGAGTAAGACAGCTTGAATGTTTGGCAAAACACCACCAGCTGCAATGGTTACACCGCTCAAAAGTTTGTTTAATTCTTCATCATTACGAACAGCCAATTGTAAATGTCTTGGAATAATCCTAGCTTTTTTGTTGTCTCTTGCTGCGTTACCAGCCAACTCCAATATCTCAGCAGATAAATATTCCAAGACGGCTGCTAAGTAAACTGGTGCTCCAGATCCAATTCGGTTAGCATAGTGCCCTCTACGAAGGAATCTATGCACTCTACCGACTGGAAATTGAAGTCCAGCTCTTGAGGATCTTGTCTTGGCTTTAGCCTTAGCTTTTCCACCTTTTCCACGTCCAGACATAACTGCGATTTGATTTGTAAGTTAATACAAAAACGTACGAATATTTAACGTAAGTGTTAACGAAATAAACTTTACTCGTTTTTTCATCATAAAAATAGGATCGAAATCATGTTTTTTTAACCAATCATAATTAAGTATTAAACAAAAGATTTTTTTTTTAACCAATTAAATTGCGTATCGGCGTTTTCGGATCGAATTCGATCCGATTTTTTTACTTATAAACAAAAAGTTTTGACTTGCAGTTTAATGCTTATTTACAAGTTAAGTAGCAAAAATTTTTAACCATGTCTGACGCAGCAGCTAAAGGAGGAAAACAGGCACCTAAAGTAGCCAAGAAAGGTGAAAAAAGAGCCGGCAAAAAAGGAGGAAAGATTGGTGGAACTGGTGAAAAGAAACGCAAGAGAAAGAGAAAGGAAAGTTATGCTATTTACATCTACAATGTTTTGAAACAAGTTCACCCAGATGTCGGAGTTTCAAGCAAAGCTATGAGCATCATGAACTCATTTGTCAACGACATCTTTGAGCGCATTGCTTCCGAAGCTTCGCGTTTGGCTCTTCAAAACAAAAAGTCGACCATCTCTTCTCGTGAAATTCAAACCGCAGTACGTCTTCTCTTGCCTGGAGAACTTGCAAAACACGCAGTCAGTGAAGGAACAAAAGCCGTCACAAAATACACAAGCAGCAAGTAAACCAACGTCTACCAAACACAAACGGTCTTTTTTAAGACCACACATCTTTAAAAAAACATTTACTTGGCGTCACTACAAGTTAACCGAAGTTAATAAAACTTCTAAATAATGTGCTTAAGAACACTAGCCTACATTTAAAATACTTCCCCATGTGTGTGTGGATTAGCTTCACTTTTCATACGTATTATTAGCTGTACTTGCAGAAAAGACAAGTACATTGATCCATGTTATTGCTTACATTTAACTTAACCCAGCTTTTCACGGAAACACTCCCAGGCAAATTAACCCTACAAAGTATTTCTAAATTTTTTTTGTGTCATATATGACATAGTATCGTATAGCAATAAATGTAACTGTGACAAGACTTTACACATTGTGTAATTTGGAAGCGTGCACAAAGTAATGTTTTAAAAGATTTGTGGCTATAAAAATAGCCGTTTTTGTTGAGCAATGACAACGCTTAACCTCCGAATCCGTAAAGAGTTCTTCCTTGACGTTTTAAGGCATAAACAACATCCATAGCGGTAACGGTCTTGCGTTTAGCGTGCTCTGTGTAGGTTACAGCATCACGAATAACATTCTCTAAGAAAACCTTCAGTACACCTCTGGTTTCCTCATAGATAAGGCCAGAGATACGTTTGACACCACCTCGTCGAGCAAGACGCCGAATAGCAGGTTTTGTGATTCCCTGAATGTTATCACGAAGAATTTTTCGGTGACGTTTAGCACCTCCTTTTCCCAATCCTTTACCTCCTTTTCCGCGTCCAGAAATATTGATATAGTTGCGTACAGAACGAGTACAAAAACAACGTTTGAGTTAACAGAATTCAGACAGCTTTAAAAAGAGGCCATAAAATTACCTACTGCTCGTGGAAACACCCTAATTAACCAATAGAGTTGCGTCATTACAAAATGTTCCGAACATTTTGTACATTTTTTTAAGTAAAACTGTAGTTTTTTTAAAAATTCGTGGTCTTAATGTTTCAGTAAGGCAATAAATTTGGCATCGTTGGAATTCGCCAAACCTTCTGCTACTTACTAAAAAAAAAAAAAGTCAAAAGCTTTTGTGTATCAGAAGATACAGCCGTTTTCCCGTAGCCAAAAAACACAGATTTTATAAAAATGTTAAAGTAATGAGCGTAATGTCATTATGCAGCCAATCAGAAATTACTTTCTTAGCACCAATCAAATGGTTTGTTTTGAACCTTAGCTGTCAATCAATATGAGAAATAAAACTTTGGCGCGATAGTGCATTTTAGACCGTCTTGTGTATCCGTACTACATCGACTTCTTAAAATATGGCTCGTACAAAGCAAACTGCACGTAAATCTACTGGAGGAAAGGCTCCACGAAAACAACTCGCCACTAAAGCTGCGAGGAAAAGCGCACCAGCTACTGGAGGAGTGAAAAAACCACATCGTTACAGACCTGGTACAGTTGCTCTCAGAGAAATCAGAAGATACCAGAAGTCAACCGAGCTCTTGATCCGCAAGTTGCCTTTCCAGCGTCTTGTGCGAGAAATTGCTCAGGACTTCAAAACAGATCTGCGTTTCCAGAGCACAGCCGTTATGGCTCTGCAAGAGGCTTCTGAAGCGTACCTTGTTGGCTTGTTCGAGGATACTAACTTGTGTGCCATTCACGCAAAACGAGTTACAATCATGCCTAAAGACATCCAGTTGGCAAGAAGAATTCGTGGGGAACGTGCCTAAGCATCTTACCAAACAAAAAACGGCTATTTTTATAGCCACACATCCATAAAAAATATTACGGCTAGCTTTTTATATCAAACTTTGTCCTGCTTTCTGTTTAAATTTTATGCTACATAAAAATTTTATGCTACATAAAGTTTGACAATGTTAAAAATATGAAGGGCAAGAAAAGTAAAAGCAAGAAAATAAGAAATTTAAAAACGAAAATACTTAAACTTAGGGAATCTAATCTTAAATTTACTCTTTTTTAACTGTTTAAGTGACTTAAACAAGTTTAACTTTGTACCAAGATAATGTTTTTTTGTAAATGTGTGGCTATAAAAATAGCCGTTTGTTAATGTAATAGCCAGATACACACAAATTATTTTTTTGCGGTCTTCTTTGCTGCCTTTTTGGGAGTCTTTTTGACCTTCTTTGCTGCAGGTTTTTTAGCAACAGGCTTCTTTGTGGGTTTCTTAGCTGCTGGTTTCTTAGCCGAGGCTTTCTTTGTGGCAGGCTTCTTTGCTACTTTCTTTGGCGTGCTCTTCTTTGCTGGCTTCTTTTTTGGTGTACTTTTCTTTGCAGTAGGCTTCTTTGCCGTTGGCTTTTTTGCTGCGGCCTTTTTCTTAGGTTTTTCTTTTTTTACCTGACCTAGCTTGAATGATCCAGAAGCACCAGTGCCTTTAGTTTGAATCAAATCGCCTGATGTTACTCCTCGTTTAAGAGCCATTTTCAGATGATGATCTGAGTTTTCAGCAACTTTGTAATTTGCATGAATATATTTTGTAATAGCTTGGCGAGATGAACCACCGCGTTCCTTTAGGGTAGCGATAGCAGCCTTGATCATGTCCACATATTTAGGGTGATCAGCTGTCTTCTTTGCAGCAGGTTTCTTCTTGGGTGCGATTTTCTTTGGAGAAGCTGCTTCACTCATTTTTAATGTTTTCTTACAACAATCCAACGATAAACGATGCTTGTTATCACAGTAGAAGTATACTAAACATTACCGTGTAAATGAGATATAATTTAAGACGGTGCGAAGTATGCGGACGTAAAAGTACCACTCCCGGGAATTGATTTGGCGCGAAAACAGAAATGTGTGTTTCTGTACATCGTATAATGTCCGTTTTGGGTGCCGCGACTATGCGAAAGCATGTTAATTTTTATTTGTAGTACGACGCAATAGTCTGCAAGAGAAGCTGCTGGAGTTTGAGGTCTTCAGCATTACATCTAGTCTGTTAATTTGGGCTTCTTCCGCGCTCGTGTTAGGATTTTCATAAAGCGTTCTTTGGTTTGCGTTGCGTATGTCGGCCTACATCATCGACACGGCCTGTTTCCGGCTATTAGGAGCAATTCATATATTGGGCACTGCGTTTCGACTTTTTTATTAGACCACAGTAAAAAAATTCACTCACAGAAGTCCCTTTCTTTCATGGCTACAAACACGAAGAATTCTGTCGTAAGTAAAACGAATGCGCAAGCCAAAATGACGATGGGGCGAAGTCATAAGCATGGCCCTGTGGCCCAATGGATAAGGCATCTGACTACGAATCAGGGGATTCCAGGTTCGACTCCTGGCAGGGTCGCACTGTCGCATTTCGGCTGCATGGTCTACTGTGTAACGCGCGCGCACGTTCTGGCGTAATGCGTTGATAAACGGAATGTACGCAGACATATTGGAAAGTAATATCACGCACTTAGTATCGTCGCCTTTGTTAGCATTCATGTAAGTTACCATCCACTCGCTACAGTCGCTCTCCATCCTACGGCTAAATCAACAGCCGTGATTTTTACTATGTCGCCGTCCATCCGTACGCGGTGACAGTTGTAAGCTTTACAGTAACGTGACATGCTCCACAAGCAGTTACGGTGTGTGGACGATGCCTATCATGGCAACGCTTGTTCTTTATCGCTTCTCGGCCTAATGGCTAAGATCAAGTGTAGTATCTGTTCTTATCAGTTTAATATCTGGTAGGCCATTCTCTGAATGGTCAGTATATTAATCTGATTTTTGGCCTTGGGTCATGGAGGTGGATTCATTCACGCCGTGACCACGGGTTGCCTTGGTGTTGCACTATTACCGATGGCGGCCCACATAAGCAATAAAAGAATAATAGCAGTCCTCTTTCCGACGGCACTCTGCATAGTCTACGGCGGGAACAAAACGCGTACACTGGGGGAGAATACAGCCTATGCCCCGCGACACGGCAGTTTATAACACACTCAAGCCACAAGCATTAACAAACTTTGAAGGGTACCCTCATGCTACGGTGCAGTTCCAACTCATACTTACCTGACGGGGAAGTAAAGACTGATCAATGAGGGTTTTCTTCCAGAGTGAGGCTCTTGCATTGCACTACGCTTGGGCTGACCTCTGCGATTACTGCAAACGTCAGTGACTCGACCGTACAATTTCTGGTAGTGGGGGCCTGCGTCCGCGCTCGCCCCCTCCTTAAGTCAAAATGAATGAGCTTAGAAAAGTTGCGCGGCCAAATGTCGGTGGTGACTTAAACGCTAAGGTAAAACCTCGCTTGGCTGTTACGAAACGTGATTGCGATATAAGTCCTCGGAAGGCGGCGGAATTTTATTTTATTTGCCATTCCGTCAGGGTTATTGGATGATCGGCAATAGATCGAGTTTGTATGCATTTGAAAGCTCTTTTTTCTCGTACTATCACCTGAAAATGTCGTAGGAAAATGTCATAGGAAACACTTTCAACAACCGCCACGTTCCTTAATTGTTATAACAAGAAATATATCACAGCAAATGAAAATGAAAAGCCTACGACACCGGGAGTTCCCAGGCGGTCCCCCATCCAAGTACTATCCCGGCCCGACGATGCTTAACTTCCGTGATCAGACGAGAACGGGTGTGTTCATCGTGGTATGGCCGTAGACATTAGTAGGTGCAAATACGTGCAATTTATTTTGACGTTGTGATCAAATTTTTTTATTTAATTTCTTTGAGTTACTTAGGACAAGGCGTATGCATGGATTATCTATTAGACTTTAAGGTTATAGTTTTGTGAAAAAAACAATGTTTTTTTAAAGATGTGTGGCTATAAAAATAGCCGTTGTTTTCTGAGTGTAGCGGTTTACTTCTTCTGTCCTTTGTCGTTCTTCTTTGGGAGTAAGACAGCTTGAATGTTTGGCAAAACACCACCAGCTGCAATGGTTACACCGCTCAAAAGTTTGTTTAATTCTTCATCATTACGAACAGCCAATTGTAAATGTCTTGGAATAATCCTAGCTTTTTTGTTGTCTCTTGCTGCGTTACCAGCCAACTCCAATATCTCAGCAGATAAATATTCCAAGACGGCTGCTAAGTAAACTGGTGCTCCAGATCCAATTCGGTTAGCATAGTGCCCTCTACGAAGGAATCTATGCACTCTACCGACTGGAAATTGAAGTCCAGCTCTTGAGGATCTTGTCTTGGCTTTAGCCTTAGCTTTTCCACCTTTTCCACGTCCAGACATAACTGCGATTTGATTTGTAAGTTAATACAAAAACGTACGAATATTTAACGTAAGTGTTAACGAAATAAACTTTACTCGTTTTTTCATCATAAAAATAGGATCGAAATCATGTTTTTTTAACCAATCATAATTAAGTATTAAACAAAAGATTTTTTTTTTAACCAATTAAATTGCGTATCGGCGTTTTCGGATCGAATTCGATCCGATTTTTTTACTTATAAACAAAAAGTTTTGACTTGCAGTTTAATGCTTATTTACAAGTTAAGTAGCAAAAATTTTTAACCATGTCTGACGCAGCAGCTAAAGGAGGAAAACAGGCACCTAAAGTAGCCAAGAAAGGTGAAAAAAGAGCCGGCAAAAAAGGAGGAAAGATTGGTGGAACTGGTGAAAAGAAACGCAAGAGAAAGAGAAAGGAAAGTTATGCTATTTACATCTACAATGTTTTGAAACAAGTTCACCCAGATGTCGGAGTTTCAAGCAAAGCTATGAGCATCATGAACTCATTTGTCAACGACATCTTTGAGCGCATTGCTTCCGAAGCTTCGCGTTTGGCTCTTCAAAACAAAAAGTCGACCATCTCTTCTCGTGAAATTCAAACCGCAGTACGTCTTCTCTTGCCTGGAGAACTTGCAAAACACGCAGTCAGTGAAGGAACAAAAGCCGTCACAAAATACACAAGCAGCAAGTAAACCAACGTCTACCAAACACAAACGGTCTTTTTTAAGACCACACATCTTTAAAAAAACATTTACTTGGCGTCACTACAAGTTAACCGAAGTTAATAAAACTTCTAAATAATGTGCTTAAGAACACTAGCCTACATTTAAAATACTTCCCCATGTGTGTGTGGATTAGCTTCACTTTTCATACGTATTATTAGCTGTACTTGCAGAAAAGACAAGTACATTGATCCATGTTATTGCTTACATTTAACTTAACCCAGCTTTTCACGGAAACACTCCCAGGCAAATTAACCCTACAAAGTATTTCTAAATTTTTTTTGTGTCATATATGACATAGTATCGTATAGCAATAAATGTAACTGTGACAAGACTTTACACATTGTGTAATTTGGAAGCGTGCACAAAGTAATGTTTTAAAAGATTTGTGGCTATAAAAATAGCCGTTTTTGTTGAGCAATGACAACGCTTAACCTCCGAATCCGTAAAGAGTTCTTCCTTGACGTTTTAAGGCATAAACAACATCCATAGCGGTAACGGTCTTGCGTTTAGCGTGCTCTGTGTAGGTTACAGCATCACGAATAACATTCTCTAAGAAAACCTTCAGTACACCTCTGGCTTCCTCATAGATAAGGCCAGAGATACGTTTGACACCACCTCGTCGAGCAAGACGCCGAATAGCAGGTTTTGTGATTCCCTGAATGTTATCACGAAGAATTTTTCGGTGACGTTTAGCACCTCCTTTTCCCAATCCTTTACCTCCTTTTCCGCGTCCAGACATATTGATATAGTTGCGTACAGAACGAGTACAAAAACAACGTTTGAGTTAACAGAATTCAGACAGCTTTAAAAAGAGGCCATAAAATTACCTACTGCTCGTGGAAACACCCTAATTAACCAATAGAGTTGCGTCATTACAAAATGTTCCGAACATTTTGTACATTTTTTTAAGTAAAACTGTAGTTTTTTTAAAAATTCGTGGTCTTAATGTTTCAGTAAGGCAATAAATTTGGCATCGTTGGAATTCGCCAAACCTTCTGCTACTTACTAAAAAAAAAAAAAGTCAAAAGCTTTTGTGTATCAGAAGATACAGCCGTTTTCCCGTAGCCAAAAAACACAGATTTTATAAAAATGTTAAAGTAATGAGCGTAATGTCATTATGCAGCCAATCAGAAATTACTTTCTTAGCACCAATCAAATGGTTTGTTTTGAACCTTAGCTGTCAATCAATATGAGAAATAAAACTTTGGCGCGATAGTGCATTTTAGACCGTCTTGTGTATCCGTACTACATCGACTTCTTAAAATATGGCTCGTACAAAGCAAACTGCACGTAAATCTACTGGAGGAAAGGCTCCACGAAAACAACTCGCCACTAAAGCTGCGAGGAAAAGCGCACCAGCTACTGGAGGAGTGAAAAAACCACATCGTTACAGACCTGGTACAGTTGCTCTCAGAGAAATCAGAAGATACCAGAAGTCAACCGAGCTCTTGATCCGCAAGTTGCCTTTCCAGCGTCTTGTGCGAGAAATTGCTCAGGACTTCAAAACAGATCTGCGATTCCAGAGCACAGCCGTTATGGCTCTGCAAGAGGCTTCTGAAGCGTACCTTGTTGGCTTGTTCGAGGATACTAACTTGTGTGCCATTCACGCAAAACGAGTTACAATCATGCCTAAAGACATCCAGTTGGCAAGAAGAATTCGTGGGGAACGTGCCTAAGCATCTTACCAAACAAAAAACGGCTATTTTTATAGCCACACATCCATAAAAAATATTACGGCTAGCTTTTTATATCAAACTTTGTCCTGCTTTCTGTTTAAATTTTATGCTACATAAAAATTTTATGCTACATAAAGTTTGACAATGTTAAAAATATGAAGGGCAAGAAAAGTAAAAGCAAGAAAATAAGAAATTTAAAAACGAAAATACTTAAACTTAGGGAATCTAATCTTAAATTTACTCTTTTTTAACTGTTTAAGTGACTTAAACAAGTTTAACTTTGTACCAAGATAATGTTTTTTTGTAAATGTGTGGCTATAAAAATAGCCGTTTGTTAATGTAATAGCCAGATACACACAAATTATTTTTTTGCGGTCTTCTTTGCTGCCTTTTTGGGAGTCTTTTTGACCTTCTTTGCTGCAGGTTTTTTAGCAACAGGCTTCTTTGTGGGTTTCTTAGCTGCTGGTTTCTTAGCCGAGGCTTTCTTTGTGGCAGGCTTCTTTGCTGCTTTCTTTGGCGTGCTCTTCTTTGCTGGCTTCTTTTTTGGTGTACTTTTCTTTGCAGTAGGCTTCTTTGCCGTTGGCTTTTTTGCTGCGGCCTTTTTCTTAGGTTTTTCTTTTTTTACCTGACCTAGCTTGAATGATCCAGAAGCACCAGTGCCTTTAGTTTGAATCAAATCGCCTGATGTTACTCCTCGTTTAAGAGCCATTTTCAGATGATGATCTGAGTTTTCAGCAACTTTGTAATTTGCATGAATATATTTTGTAATAGCTTGGCGAGATGAACCACCGCGTTCCTTTAGGGTAGCGATAGCAGCCTTGATCATGTCCACATATTTAGGGTGATCAGCTGTCTTCTTTGCAGCAGGTTTCTTCTTGGGTGCGATTTTCTTTGGAGAAGCTGCTTCACTCATTTTTAATGTTTTCTTACAACAATCCAACGATAAACGATGCTTGTTATCACAGTAGAAGTATACTAAACATTACCGTGTAAATGAGATATAATTTAAGACGGTGCGAAGTATGCGGACGTAAAAGTACCACTCCCGGGAATTGATTTGGCGCGAAAACAGAAATGTGTGTTTCTGTACATCGTATAATGTCCGTTTTGGGTGCCGCGACTATGCGAAAGCATGTTAATTTTTATTTGTAGTACGACGCAATAGTCTGCAAGAGAAGCTGCTGGAGTTTGAGGTCTTCAGCATTACATCTAGTCTGTTAATTTGGGCTTCTTCCGCGCTCGTGTTAGGATTTTCATAAAGCGTTCTTTGGTTTGCGTTGCGTATGTCGGCCTACATCATCGACACGGCCTGTTTCCGGCTATTAGGAGCAATTTATATATTGGGCACTGCGTTTCGACTTTTTTATTAGACCACAGTAAAAAAATTCACTCACAGAAGTCCCTTTCTTTCATGGCTACAAACACGAAGAATTCTGTCGTAAGTAAAACGAATGCGCAAGCCAAAATGACGATGGGGCGAAGTCATAAGCATGGCCCTGTGGCCCAATGGATAAGGCATCTGACTACGAATCAGGGGATTCCAGGTTCGACTCCTGGCAGGGTCGCACTGTCGCATTTCGGCTGCATGGTCTACTGTGTAACGCGCGCGCACGTTCTGGCGTAATGCGTTGATAAACGGAATGTACGCAGACATATTGGAAAGCAATATCACGCACTTAGTATCGTCGCCTTTGTTAGCATTCATGTAAGTTACCATCCACTCGCTACAGTCGCTCTCCATCCTACGGCTAAATCAACAGCCGTGATTTTTACTATGTCGCCGTCCATCCGTACGCGGTGACAGTTGTAAGCTTTACAGTAACGTGACATGCTCCACAAGCAGTTACGGTGTGTGGACGATGCCTATCATGGCAACGCTTGTTCTTTATCGCTTCTCGGCCTAATGGCTAAGATCAAGTGTAGTATCTGTTCTTATCAGTTTAATATCTGGTAGGCCATTCTCTGAATGGTCAGTATATTAATCTGATTTTTGGCCTTGGGTCATGGAGGTGGATTCATTCACGCCGTGACCACGGGTTGCCTTGGTGTTGCACTATTACCGATGGCGGCCCACATAAGCAATAAAAGAATAATAGCAGTCCTCTTTCCGACGGCACTCTGCATAGTCTACGGCGGGAACAAAACGCGTACACTGGGGGAGAATACAGCCTATGCCCCGCGACACGGCAGTTTATAACACACTCAAGCCACAAGCATTAACAAACTTTGAAGGGTACCCTCATGCTACGGTGCAGTTCCAACTCATACTTACCTGACGGGGAAGTAAAGACTGATCAATGAGGGTTTTCTTCCAGAGTGAGGCTCTTGCATTGCACTACGCTTGGGCTGACCTCTGCGATTACTGCAAACGTCAGTAACTCGACCGTACAATTTCTGGTAGTGGGGGCCTGCGTCCGCGCTCGCCCCCTCCTTAAGTCAAAATGAATGAGCTTAGAAAAGTTGCGCGGCCAAATGTCGGTGGTGACTTAAACGCTAAGGTAAAACCTCGCTTGGCTGTTACGAAACGTGATTGCGATATAAGTCCTCGGAAGGCGGCGGAATTTTATTTTATTTGCCATTCCGTCAGGGTTATTGGATGATCGGCAATAGATCGAGTTTGTATGCATTTGAAAGCTCTTTTTTCTCGTACTATCACCTGAAAATGTCGTAGGAAAATGTCATAGGAAACACTTTCAACAACCGCCACGTTCCTTAATTGTTATAACAAGAAATATATCACAGCAAATGAAAATGAAAAGCCTACGACACCGGGAGTTCCCAGGCGGTCCCCCATCCAAGTACTATCCCGGCCCGACGATGCTTAACTTCCGTGATCAGACGAGAACGGGTGTGTTCATCGTGGTATGGCCGTAGACATTAGTAGGTGCAAATACGTGCAATTTATTTTGACGTTGTGATCAAATTTTTTTATTTAATTTCTTTGAGTTACTTAGGACAAGGCGTATGCATGGATTATCTATTAGACTTTAAGGTTATAGTTTTGTGAAAAAAACAATGTTTTTTTAAAGATGTGTGGCTATAAAAATAGCCGTTGTTTTCTGAGTGTAGCGGTTTACTTCTTCTGTCCTTTGTCGTTCTTCTTTGGGAGTAAGACAGCTTGAATGTTTGGCAAAACACCACCAGCTGCAATGGTTACACCGCTCAAAAGTTTGTTTAATTCTTCATCATTACGAACAGCCAATTGTAAATGTCTTGGAATAATCCTAGCTTTTTTGTTGTCTCTTGCTGCGTTACCAGCCAACTCCAATATCTCAGCAGATAAATATTCCAAGACGGCTGCTAAGTAAACTGGTGCTCCAGATCCAATTCGGTTAGCATAGTGCCCTCTACGAGGGAATCTATGCACTCTACCGACTGGAAATTGAAGTCCAGCTCTTGAGGATCTTGTCTTGGCTTTAGCCTTAGCTTTTCCACCTTTTCCACGTCCAGACATAACTGCGATTTGATTTGTAAGTTAATACAAAAACGTACGAATATTTAACGTAAGTGTTAACGAAATAAACTTTACTCGTTTTTTCATCATAAAAATAGGATCGAAATCATGTTTTTTTAACCAATCATAATTAAGTATTAAACAAAAGATTTTTTTTTTAACCAATTAAATTGCGTATCGGCGTTTTCGGATCGAATTCGATCCGATTTTTTTACTTATAAACAAAAAGTTTTGACTTGCAGTTTAATGCTTATTTACAAGTTAAGTAGCAAAAATTTTTAACCATGTCTGACGCAGCAGCTAAAGGAGGAAAACAGGCACCTAAAGTAGCCAAGAAAGGTGAAAAAAGAGCCGGCAAAAAAGGAGGAAAGATTGGTGGAACTGGTGAAAAGAAACGCAAGAGAAAGAGAAAGGAAAGTTATGCTATTTACATCTACAATGTTTTGAAACAAGTTCACCCAGATGTCGGAGTTTCAAGCAAAGCTATGAGCATCATGAACTCATTTGTCAACGACATCTTTGAGCGCATTGCTTCCGAAGCTTCGCGTTTGGCTCTTCAAAACAAAAAGTCGACCATCTCTTCTCGTGAAATTCAAACCGCAGTACGTCTTCTCTTGCCTGGAGAACTTGCAAAACACGCAGTCAGTGAAGGAACAAAAGCCGTCACAAAATACACAAGCAGCAAGTAAACCAACGTCTACCAAACACAAACGGTCTTTTTTAAGACCACACATCTTTAAAAAAACATTTACTTGGCGTCACTACAAGTTAACCGAAGTTAATAAAACTTCTAAATAATGTGCTTAAGAACACTAGCCTACATTTAAAATACTTCCCCATGTGTGTGTGGATTAGCTTCACTTTTCATACGTATTATTAGCTGTACTTGCAGAAAAGACAAGTACATTGATCCATGTTATTGCTTACATTTAACTTAACCCAGCTTTTCACGGAAACACTCCCAGGCAAATTAACCCTACAAAGTATTTCTAAATTTTTTTTGTGTCATATATGACATAGTATCGTATAGCAATAAATGTAACTGTGACAAGACTTTACACATTGTGTAATTTGGAAGCGTGCACAAAGTAATGTTTTAAAAGATTTGTGGCTATAAAAATAGCCGTTTTTGTTGAGCAATGACAACGCTTAACCTCCGAATCCGTAAAGAGTTCTTCCTTGACGTTTTAAGGCATAAACAACATCCATAGCGGTAACGGTCTTGCGTTTAGCGTGCTCTGTGTAGGTTACAGCATCACGAATAACATTCTCTAAGAAAACCTTCAGTACACCTCTGGTTTCCTCATAGATAAGGCCAGAGATACGTTTGACACCACCTCGTCGAGCAAGACGCCGAATAGCAGGTTTTGTGATTCCCTGAATGTTATCACGAAGAATTTTTCGGTGACGTTTAGCACCTCCTTTTCCCAATCCTTTACCTCCTTTTCCGCGTCCAGACATATTGATATAGTTGCGTACAGAACGAGTACAAAAACAACGTTTGAGTTAACAGAATTCAGACAGCTTTAAAAAGAGGCCATAAAATTACCTACTGCTCGTGGAAACACCCTAATTAACCAATAGAGTTGCGTCATTACAAAATGTTCCGAACATTTTGTACATTTTTTTAAGTAAAACTGTAGTTTTTTTAAAAATTCGTGGTCTTAATGTTTCAGTAAGGCAATAAATTTGGCATCGTTGGAATTCGCCAAACCTTCTGCTACTTACTAAAAAAAAAAAAAGTCAAAAGCTTTTGTGTATCAGAAGATACAGCCGTTTTCCCGTAGCCAAAAAACACAGATTTTATAAAAATGTTAAAGTAATGAGCGTAATGTCATTATGCAGCCAATCAGAAATTACTTTCTTAGCACCAATCAAATGGTTTGTTTTGAACCTTAGCTGTCAATCAATATGAGAAATAAAACTTTGGCGCGATAGTGCATTTTAGACCGTCTTGTGTATCCGTACTACATCGACTTCTTAAAATATGGCTCGTACAAAGCAAACTGCACGTAAATCTACTGGAGGAAAGGCTCCACGAAAACAACTCGCCACTAAAGCTGCGAGGAAAAGCGCACCAGCTACTGGAGGAGTGAAAAAACCACATCGTTACAGACCTGGTACAGTTGCTCTCAGAGAAATCAGAAGATACCAGAAGTCAACCGAGCTCTTGATCCGCAAGTTGCCTTTCCAGCGTCTTGTGCGAGAAATTGCTCAGGACTTCAAAACAGATCTGCGATTCCAGAGCACAGCCGTTATGGCTCTGCAAGAGGCTTCTGAAGCGTACCTTGTTGGCTTGTTCGAGGATACTAACTTGTGTGCCATTCACGCAAAACGAGTTACAATCATGCCTAAAGACATCCAGTTGGCAAGAAGAATTCGTGGGGAACGTGCCTAAGCATCTTACCAAACAAAAAACGGCTATTTTTATAGCCACACATCCATAAAAAATATTACGGCTAGCTTTTTATATCAAACTTTGTCCTGCTTTCTGTTTAAATTTTATGCTACATAAAAATTTTATGCTACATAAAGTTTGACAATGTTAAAAATATGAAGGGCAAGAAAAGTAAAAGCAAGAAAATAAGAAATTTAAAAACGAAAATACTTAAACTTAGGGAATCTAATCTTAAATTTACTCTTTTTTAACTGTTTAAGTGACTTAAACAAGTTTAACTTTGTACCAAGATAATGTTTTTTTGTAAATGTGTGGCTATAAAAATAGCCGTTTGTTAATGTAATAGCCAGATACACACAAATTATTTTTTTGCGGTCTTCTTTGCTGCCTTTTTGGGAGTCTTTTTGACCTTCTTTGCTGCAGGTTTTTTAGCAACAGGCTTCTTTGTGGGTTTCTTAGCTGCTGGTTTCTTAGCCGAGGCTTTCTTTGTGGCAGGCTTCTTTGCTGCTTTCTTTGGCGTGCTCTTCTTTGCTGGCTTCTTTTTTGGTGTACTTTTCTTTGCAGTAGGCTTCTTTGCCGTTGGCTTTTTTGCTGCGGCCTTTTTCTTAGGTTTTTCTTTTTTTACCTGACCTAGCTTGAATGATCCAGAAGCACCAGTGCCTTTAGTTTGAATCAAATCGCCTGATGTTACTCCTCGTTTAAGAGCCATTTTCAGATGATGATCTGAGTTTTCAGCAACTTTGTAATTTGCATGAATATATTTTGTAATAGCTTGGCGAGATGAACCACCGCGTTCCTTTAGGGTAGCGATAGCAGCCTTGATCATGTCCACATATTTAGGGTGATCAGCTGTCTTCTTTGCAGCAGGTTTCTTCTTGGGTGCGATTTTCTTTGGAGAAGCTGCTTCACTCATTTTTAATGTTTTCTTACAACAATCCAACGATAAACGATGCTTGTTATCACAGTAGAAGTATACTAAACATTACCGTGTAAATGAGATATAATTTAAGACGGTGCGAAGTATGCGGACGTAAAAGTACCACTCCCGGGAATTGATTTGGCGCGAAAACAGAAATGTGTGTTTCTGTACATCGTATAATGTCCGTTTTGGGTGCCGCGACTATGCGAAAGCATGTTAATTTTTATTTGTAGTACGACGCAATAGTCTGCAAGAGAAGCTGCTGGAGTTTGAGGTCTTCAGCATTACATCTAGTCTGTTAATTTGGGCTTCTTCCGCGCTCGTGTTAGGATTTTCATAAAGCGTTCTTTGGTTTGCGTTGCGTATGTCGGCCTACATCATCGACACGGCCTGTTTCCGGCTATTAGGAGCAATTCATATATTGGGCACTGCGTTTCGACTTTTTTATTAGACCACAGTAAAAAAATTCACTCACAGAAGTCCCTTTCTTTCATGGCTACAAACACGAAGAATTCTGTCGTAAGTAAAACGAATGCGCAAGCCAAAATGACGATGGGGCGAAGTCATAAGCATGGCCCTGTGGCCCAATGGATAAGGCATCTGACTACGAATCAGGGGATTCCAGGTTCGACTCCTGGCAGGGTCGCACTGTCGCATTTCGGCTGCATGGTCTACTGTGTAACGCGCGCGCACGTTCTGGCGTAATGCGTTGATAAACGGAATGTACGCAGACATATTGGAAAGTAATATCACGCACTTAGTATCGTCGCCTTTGTTAGCATTCATGTAAGTTACCATCCACTCGCTACAGTCGCTCTCCATCCTACGGCTAAATCAACAGCCGTGATTTTTACTATGTCGCCGTCCATCCGTACGCGGTGACAGTTGTAAGCTTTACAGTAACGTGACATGCTCCACAAGCAGTTACGGTGTGTGGACGATGCCTATCATGGCAACGCTTGTTCTTTATCGCTTCTCGGCCTAATGGCTAAGATCAAGTGTAGTATCTGTTCTTATCAGTTTAATATCTGGTAGGCCATTCTCTGAATGGTCAGTATATTAATCTGATTTTTGGCCTTGGGTCATGGAGGTGGATTCATTCACGCCGTGACCACGGGTTGCCTTGGTGTTGCACTATTACCGATGGCGGCCCACATAAGCAATAAAAGAATAATAGCAGTCCTCTTTCCGACGGCACTCTGCATAGTCTACGGCGGGAACAAAACGCGTACACTGGGGGAGAATACAGCCTATGCCCCGCGACACGGCAGTTTATAACACACTCAAGCCACAAGCATTAACAAACTTTGAAGGGTACCCTCATGCTACGGTGCAGTTCCAACTCATACTTACCTGACGGGGAAGTAAAGACTGATCAATGAGGGTTTTCTTCCAGAGTGAGGCTCTTGCATTGCACTACGCTTGGGCTGACCTCTGCGATTACTGCAAACGTCAGTAACTCGACCGTACAATTTCTGGTAGTGGGGGCCTGCGTCCGCGCTCGCCCCCTCCTTAAGTCAAAATGAATGAGCTTAGAAAAGTTGCGCGGCCAAATGTCGGTGGTGACTTAAACGCTAAGGTAAAACCTCGCTTGGCTGTTACGAAACGTGATTGCGATATAAGTCCTCGGAAGGCGGCGGAATTTTATTTTATTTGCCATTCCGTCAGGGTTATTGGATGATCGGCAATAGATCGAGTTTGTATGCATTTGAAAGCTCTTTTTTCTCGTACTATCACCTGAAAATGTCGTAGGAAAATGTCATAGGAAACACTTTTAACAACCGCAACGTTCCTTAATTGTTATAACAAGAAATATATCACAGCAAATGAAAATGAAAAGCCTACGACACCGGGAGTTCCCAGGCGGTCCCCCATCCAAGTACTATCCCGGCCCGACGATGCTTAACTTCCGTGATCAGACGAGAACGGGTGTGTTCATCGTGGTATGGCCGTAGACATTAGTAGGTGCAAATACGTGCAATTTATTTTGACGTTGTGATCAAATTTTTTTATTTAATTTCTTTGAGTTACTTAGGACAAGGCGTATGCATGGATTATCTATTAGACTTTAAGGTTATAGTTTTGTGAAAAAAACAATGTTTTTTTAAAGATGTGTGGCTATAAAAATAGCCGTTGTTTTCTGAGTGTAGCGGTTTACTTCTTCTGTCCTTTGTCGTTCTTCTTTGGGAGTAAGACAGCTTGAATGTTTGGCAAAACACCACCAGCTGCAATGGTTACACCGCTCAAAAGTTTGTTTAATTCTTCATCATTACGAACAGCCAATTGTAAATGTCTTGGAATAATCCTAGCTTTTTTGTTGTCTCTTGCTGCGTTACCAGCCAACTCCAATATCTCAGCAGATAAATATTCCAAGACGGCTGCTAAGTAAACTGGTGCTCCAGATCCAATTCGGTTAGCATAGTGCCCTCTACGAAGGAATCTATGCACTCTACCGACTGGAAATTGAAGTCCAGCTCTTGAGGATCTTGTCTTGGCTTTAGCCTTAGCTTTTCCACCTTTTCCACGTCCAGACATAACTGCGATTTGATTTGTAAGTTAATACAAAAACGTACGAATATTTAACGTAAGTGTTAACGAAATAAACTTTACTCGTTTTTTCATCATAAAAATAGGATCGAAATCATGTTTTTTTAACCAATCATAATTAAGTATTAAACAAAAGATTTTTTTTTTAACCAATTAAATTGCGTATCGGCGTTTTCGGATCGAATTCGATCCGATTTTTTTACTTATAAACAAAAAGTTTTGACTTGCAGTTTAATGCTTATTTACAAGTTAAGTAGCAAAAATTTTTAACCATGTCTGACGCAGCAGCTAAAGGAGGAAAACAGGCACCTAAAGTAGCCAAGAAAGGTGAAAAAAGAGCCGGCAAAAAAGGAGGAAAGATTGGTGGAACTGGTGAAAAGAAACGCAAGAGAAAGAGAAAGGAAAGTTATGCTATTTACATCTACAATGTTTTGAAACAAGTTCACCCAGATGTCGGAGTTTCAAGCAAAGCTATGAGCATCATGAACTCATTTGTCAACGACATCTTTGAGCGCATTGCTTCCGAAGCTTCGCGTTTGGCTCTTCAAAACAAAAAGTCGACCATCTCTTCTCGTGAAATTCAAACCGCAGTACGTCTTCTCTTGCCTGGAGAACTTGCAAAACACGCAGTCAGTGAAGGAACAAAAGCCGTCACAAAATACACAAGCAGCAAGTAAACCAACGTCTACCAAACACAAACGGTCTTTTTTAAGACCACACATCTTTAAAAAAACATTTACTTGGCGTCACTACAAGTTAACCGAAGTTAATAAAACTTCTAAATAATGTGCTTAAGAGCACTAGCCTACATTTAAAATACTTCCCCATGTGTGTGTGGATTAGCTTCACTTTTCATACGTATTATTAGCTGTACTTGCAGAAAAGACAAGTACATTGATCCATGTTATTGCTTACATTTAACTTAACCCAGCTTTTCACGGAAACACTCCCAGGCAAATTAACCCTACAAAGTATTTCTAAATTTTTTTTGTGTCATATATGACATAGTATCGTATAGCAATAAATGTAACTGTGACAAGACTTTACACATTGTGTAATTTGGAAGCGTGCACAAAGTAATGTTTTAAAAGATTTGTGGCTATAAAAATAGCCGTTTTTGTTGAGCAATGACAACGCTTAACCTCCGAATCCGTAAAGAGTTCTTCCTTGACGTTTTAAGGCATAAACAACATCCATAGCGGTAACGGTCTTGCGTTTAGCGTGCTCTGTGTAGGTTACAGCATCACGAATAACATTCTCTAAGAAAACCTTCAGTACACCTCTGGTTTCCTCATAGATAAGGCCAGAGATACGTTTGACACCACCTCGTCGAGCAAGACGCCGAATAGCAGGTTTTGTGATTCCCTGAATGTTATCACGAAGAATTTTTCGGTGACGTTTAGCACCTCCTTTTCCCAATCCTTTACCTCCTTTTCCGCGTCCAGACATATTGATATAGTTGCGTACAGAACGAGTACAAAAACAACGTTTGAGTTAACAGAATTCAGACAGCTTTAAAAAGAGGCCATAAAATTACCTACTGCTCGTGGAAACACCCTAATTAACCAATAGAGTTGCGTCATTACAAAATGTTCCGAACATTTTGTACATTTTTTTAAGTAAAACTGTAGTTTTTTTAAAAATTCGTGGTCTTAATGTTTCAGTAAGGCAATAAATTTGGCATCGTTGGAATTCGCCAAACCTTCTGCTACTTACTAAAAAAAAAAAAAGTCAAAAGCTTTTGTGTATCAGAAGATACAGCCGTTTTCCCGTAGCCAAAAAACACAGATTTTATAAAAATGTTAAAGTAATGAGCGTAATGTCATTATGCAGCCAATCAGAAATTACTTTCTTAGCACCAATCAAATGGTTTGTTTTGAACCTTAGCTGTCAATCAATATGAGAAATAAAACTTTGGCGCGATAGTGCATTTTAGACCGTCTTGTGTATCCGTACTACATCGACTTCTTAAAATATGGCTCGTACAAAGCAAACTGCACGTAAATCTACTGGAGGAAAGGCTCCACGAAAACAACTCGCCACTAAAGCTGCGAGGAAAAGCGCACCAGCTACTGGAGGAGTGAAAAAACCACATCGTTACAGACCTGGTACAGTTGCTCTCAGAGAAATCAGAAGATACCAGAAGTCAACCGAGCTCTTGATCCGCAAGTTGCCTTTCCAGCGTCTTGTGCGAGAAATTGCTCAGGACTTCAAAACAGATCTGCGATTCCAGAGCACAGCCGTTATGGCTCTGCAAGAGGCTTCTGAAGCGTACCTTGTTGGCTTGTTCGAGGATACTAACTTGTGTGCCATTCACGCAAAACGAGTTACAATCATGCCTAAAGACATCCAGTTGGCAAGAAGAATTCGTGGGGAACGTGCCTAAGCATCTTACCAAACAAAAAACGGCTATTTTTATAGCCACACATCCATAAAAAATATTACGGCTAGCTTTTTATATCAAACTTTGTCCTGCTTTCTGTTTAAATTTTATGCTACATAAAAATTTTATGCTACATAAAGTTTGACAATGTTAAAAATATGAAGGGCAAGAAAAGTAAAAGCAAGAAAATAAGAAATTTAAAAACGAAAATACTTAAACTTAGGGAATCTAATCTTAAATTTACTCTTTTTTAACTGTTTAAGTGACTTAAACAAGTTTAACTTTGTACCAAGATAATGTTTTTTTGTAAATGTGTGGCTATAAAAATAGCCGTTTGTTAATGTAATAGCCAGATACACACAAATTATTTTTTTGCGGTCTTCTTTGCTGCCTTTTTGGGAGTCTTTTTGACCTTCTTTGCTGCAGGTTTTTTAGCAACAGGCTTCTTTGTGGGTTTCTTAGCTGCTGGTTTCTTAGCCGAGGCTTTCTTTGTGGCAGGCTTCTTTGCTGCTTTCTTTGGCGTGCTCTTCTTTGCTGGCTTCTTTTTTGGTGTACTTTTCTTTGCAGTAGGCTTCTTTGCCGTTGGCTTTTTTGCTGCGGCCTTTTTCTTAGGTTTTTCTTTTTTTACCTGACCTAGCTTGAATGATCCAGAAGCACCAGTGCCTTTAGTTTGAATCAAATCGCCTGATGTTACTCCTCGTTTAAGAGCCATTTTCAGATGATGATCTGAGTTTTCAGCAACTTTGTAATTTGCATGAATATATTTTGTAATAGCTTGGCGAGATGAACCACCGCGTTCCTTTAGGGTAGCGATAGCAGCCTTGATCATGTCCACATATTTAGGGTGATCAGCTGTCTTCTTTGCAGCAGGTTTCTTCTTGGGTGCGATTTTCTTTGGAGAAGCTGCTTCACTCATTTTTAATGTTTTCTTACAACAATCCAACGATAAACGATGCTTGTTATCACAGTAGAAGTATACTAAACATTACCGTGTAAATGAGATATAATTTAAGACGGTGCGAAGTATGCGGACGTAAAAGTACCACTCCCGGGAATTGATTTGGCGCGAAAACAGAAATGTGTGTTTCTGTACATCGTATAATGTCCGTTTTGGGTGCCGCGACTATGCGAAAGCATGTTAATTTTTATTTGTAGTACGACGCAATAGTCTGCAAGAGAAGCTGCTGGAGTTTGAGGTCTTCAGCATTACATCTAGTCTGTTAATTTGGGCTTCTTCCGCGCTCGTGTTAGGATTTTCATAAAGCGTTCTTTGGTTTGCGTTGCGTATGTCGGCCTACATCATCGACACGGCCTGTTTCCGGCTATTAGGAGCAATTCATATATTGGGCACTGCGTTTCGACTTTTTTATTAGACCACAGTAAAAAAATTCACTCACAGAAGTCCCTTTCTTTCATGGCTACAAACACGAAGAATTCTGTCGTAAGTAAAACGAATGCGCAAGCCAAAATGACGATGGGGCGAAGTCATAAGCATGGCCCTGTGGCCCAATGGATAAGGCATCTGACTACGAATCAGGGGATTCCAGGTTCGACTCCTGGCAGGGTCGCACTGTCGCATTTCGGCTGCATGGTCTACTGTGTAACGCGCGCGCACGTTCTGGCGTAATGCGTTGATAAACGGAATGTACGCAGACATATTGGAAAGTAATATCACGCACTTAGTATCGTCGCCTTTGTTAGCATTCATGTAAGTTACCATCCACTCGCTACAGTCGCTCTCCATCCTACGGCTAAATCAACAGCCGTGATTTTTACTATGTCGCCGTCCATCCGTACGCGGTGACAGTTGTAAGCTTTACAGTAACGTGACATGCTCCACAAGCAGTTACGGTGTGTGGACGATGCCTATCATGGCAACGCTTGTTCTTTATCGCTTCTCGGCCTAATGGCTAAGATCAAGTGTAGTATCTGTTCTTATCAGTTTAATATCTGGTAGGCCATTCTCTGAATGGTCAGTATATTAATCTGATTTTTGGCCTTGGGTCATGGAGGTGGATTCATTCACGCCGTGACCACGGGTTGCCTTGGTGTTGCACTATTACCGATGGCGGCCCACATAAGCAATAAAAGAATAATAGCAGTCCTCTTTCCGACGGCACTCTGCATAGTCTACGGCGGGAACAAAACGCGTACACTGGGGGAGAATACAGCCTATGCCCCGCGACACGGCAGTTTATAACACACTCAAGCCACAAGCATTAACAAACTTTGAAGGGTACCCTCATGCTACGGTGCAGTTCCAACTCATACTTACCTGACGGGGAAGTAAAGACTG
Source organism: Hydractinia symbiolongicarpus (assembly GCF_029227915.1). Taxonomy (NCBI): domain Eukaryota; kingdom Metazoa; phylum Cnidaria; class Hydrozoa; order Anthoathecata; family Hydractiniidae; genus Hydractinia; species Hydractinia symbiolongicarpus. Next base: position 10,353,866 of record NC_079883.1, on the reverse strand, counting down.
ATCAATGAGGGTTTTCTTCCAGAGTGAGGCTCTTGCATTGCACTACGCTTGGGCTGACCTCTGCGATTACTGCAAACGTCAGTAACTCGACCGTACAATTTCTGGTAGTGGGGGCCTGCGTCCGCGCTCGCCCCCTCCTTAAGTCAAAATGAATGAGCTTAGAAAAGTTGCGCGGCCAAATGTCGGTGGTGACTTAAACGCTAAGGTAAAACCTCGCTTGGCTGTTACGAAACGTGATTGCGATATAAGTCCTCGGAAGGCGGCGGAATTTTATTTTATTTGCCATTCCGTCAGGGTTATTGGATGATCGGCAATAGATCGAGTTTGTATGCATTTGAAAGCTCTTTTTTCTCGTACTATCACCTGAAAATGTCGTAGGAAAATGTCATAGGAAACACTTTCAACAACCGCCACGTTCCTTAATTGTTATAACAAGAAATATATCACAGCAAATGAAAATGAAAAGCCTACGACACCGGGAGTTCCCAGGCGGTCCCCCATCCAAGTACTATCCCGGCCCGACGATGCTTAACTTCCGTGATCAGACGAGAACGGGTGTGTTCATCGTGGTATGGCCGTAGACATTAGTAGGTGCAAATACGTGCAATTTATTTTGACGTTGTGATCAAATTTTTTTATTTAATTTCTTTGAGTTACTTAGGACAAGGCGTATGCATGGATTATCTATTAGACTTTAAGGTTATAGTTTTGTGAAAAAAACAATGTTTTTTTAAAGATGTGTGGCTATAAAAATAGCCGTTGTTTTCTGAGTGTAGCGGTTTACTTCTTCTGTCCTTTGTCGTTCTTCTTTGGGAGTAAGACAGCTTGAATGTTTGGCAAAACACCACCAGCTGCAATGGTTACACCGCTCAAAAGTTTGTTTAATTCTTCATCATTACGAACAGCCAATTGTAAATGTCTTGGAATAATCCTAGCTTTTTTGTTGTCTCTTGCTGCGTTACCAGCCAACTCCAATATCTCAGCAGATAAATATTCCAAGACGGCTGCTAAGTAAACTGGTGCTCCAGATCCAATTCGGTTAGCATAGTGCCCTCTACGAAGGAATCTATGCACTCTACCGACTGGAAATTGAAGTCCAGCTCTTGAGGATCTTGTCTTGGCTTTAGCCTTAGCTTTTCCACCTTTTCCACGTCCAGACATAACTGCGATTTGATTTGTAAGTTAATACAAAAACGTACGAATATTTAACGTAAGTGTTAACGAAATAAACTTTACTCGTTTTTTCATCATAAAAATAGGATCGAAATCATGTTTTTTTAACCAATCATAATTAAGTATTAAACAAAAGATTTTTTTTTTAACCAATTAAATTGCGTATCGGCGTTTTCGGATCGAATTCGATCCGATTTTTTTACTTATAAACAAAAAGTTTTGACTTGCAGTTTAATGCTTATTTACAAGTTAAGTAGCAAAAATTTTTAACCATGTCTGACGCAGCAGCTAAAGGAGGAAAACAGGCACCTAAAGTAGCCAAGAAAGGTGAAAAAAGAGCCGGCAAAAAAGGAGGAAAGATTGGTGGAACTGGTGAAAAGAAACGCAAGAGAAAGAGAAAGGAAAGTTATGCTATTTACATCTACAATGTTTTGAAACAAGTTCACCCAGATGTCGGAGTTTCAAGCAAAGCTATGAGCATCATGAACTCATTTGTCAACGACATCTTTGAGCGCATTGCTTCCGAAGCTTCGCGTTTGGCTCTTCAAAACAAAAAGTCGACCATCTCTTCTCGTGAAATTCAAACCGCAGTACGTCTTCTCTTGCCTGGAGAACTTGCAAAACACGCAGTCAGTGAAGGAACAAAAGCCGTCACAAAATACACAAGCAGCAAGTAAACCAACGTCTACCAAACACAAACGGTCTTTTTTAAGACCACACATCTTTAAAAAAACATTTACTTGGCGTCACTACAAGTTAACCGAAGTTAATAAAACTTCTAAATAATGTGCTTAAGAACACTAGCCTACATTTAAAATACTTCCCCATGTGTGTGTGGATTAGCTTCACTTTTCATACGTATTATTAGCTGTACTTGCAGAAAAGACAAGTACATTGATCCATGTTATTGCTTACATTTAACTTAACCCAGCTTTTCACGGAAACACTCCCAGGCAAATTAACCCTACAAAGTATTTCTAAATTTTTTTTGTGTCATATATGACATAGTATCGTATAGCAATAAATGTAACTGTGACAAGACTTTACACATTGTGTAATTTGGAAGCGTGCACAAAGTAATGTTTTAAAAGATTTGTGGCTATAAAAATAGCCGTTTTTGTTGAGCAATGACAACGCTTAACCTCCGAATCCGTAAAGAGTTCTTCCTTGACGTTTTAAGGCATAAACAACATCCATAGCGGTAACGGTCTTGCGTTTAGCGTGCTCTGTGTAGGTTACAGCATCACGAATAACATTCTCTAAGAAAACCTTCAGTACACCTCTGGTTTCCTCATAGATAAGGCCAGAGATACGTTTGACACCACCTCGTCGAGCAAGACGCCGAATAGCAGGTTTTGTGATTCCCTGAATGTTATCACGAAGAATTTTTCGGTGACGTTTAGCACCTCCTTTTCCCAATCCTTTACCTCCTTTTCCGCGTCCAGACATATTGATATAGTTGCGTACAGAACGAGTACAAAAACAACGTTTGAGTTAACAGAATTCAGACAGCTTTAAAAAGAGGCCATAAAATTACCTACTGCTCGTGGAAACACCCTAATTAACCAATAGAGTTGCGTCATTACAAAATGTTCCGAACATTTTGTACATTTTTTTAAGTAAAACTGTAGTTTTTTTAAAAATTCGTGGTCTTAATGTTTCAGTAAGGCAATAAATTTGGCATCGTTGGAATTCGCCAAACCTTCTGCTACTTACTAAAAAAAAAAAAAGTCAAAAGCTTTTGTGTATCAGAAGATACAGCCGTTTTCCCGTAGCCAAAAAACACAGATTTTATAAAAATGTTAAAGTAATGAGCGTAATGTCATTATGCAGCCAATCAGAAATTACTTTCTTAGCACCAATCAAATGGTTTGTTTTGAACCTTAGCTGTCAATCAATATGAGAAATAAAACTTTGGCGCGATAGTGCATTTTAGACCGTCTTGTGTATCCGTACTACATCGACTTCTTAAAATATGGCTCGTACAAAGCAAACTGCACGTAAATCTACTGGAGGAAAGGCTCCACGAAAACAACTCGCCACTAAAGCTGCGAGGAAAAGCGCACCAGCTACTGGAGGAGTGAAAAAACCACATCGTTACAGACCTGGTACAGTTGCTCTCAGAGAAATCAGAAGATACCAGAAGTCAACCGAGCTCTTGATCCGCAAGTTGCCTTTCCAGCGTCTTGTGCGAGAAATTGCTCAGGACTTCAAAACAGATCTGCGATTCCAGAGCACAGCCGTTATGGCTCTGCAAGAGGCTTCTGAAGCGTACCTTGTTGGCTTGTTCGAGGATACTAACTTGTGTGCCATTCACGCAAAACGAGTTACAATCATGCCTAAAGACATCCAGTTGGCAAGAAGAATTCGTGGGGAACGTGCCTAAGCATCTTACCAAACAAAAAACGGCTATTTTTATAGCCACACATCCATAAAAAATATTACGGCTAGCTTTTTATATCAAACTTTGTCCTGCTTTCTGTTTAAATGTTATGCTACATAAAAATTTTATGCTACATAAAGTTTGACAATGTTAAAAATATGAAGGGCAAGAAAAGTAAAAGCAAGAAAATAAGAAATTTAAAAACGAAAATACTTAAACTTAGGGAATCTAATCTTAAATTTACTCTTTTTTAACTGTTTAAGTGACTTAAACAAGTTTAACTTTGTACCAAGATAATGTTTTTTTGTAAATGTGTGGCTATAAAAATAGCCGTTTGTTAATGTAATAGCCAGATACACACAAATTATTTTTTTGCGGTCTTCTTTGCTGCCTTTTTGGGAGTCTTTTTGACCTTCTTTGCTGCAGGTTTTTTAGCAACAGGCTTCTTTGTGGGTTTCTTAGCTGCTGGTTTCTTAGCCGAGGCTTTCTTTGTGGCAGGCTTCTTTGCTGCTTTCTTTGGCGTGCTCTTCTTTGCTGGCTTCTTTTTTGGTGTACTTTTCTTTGCAGTAGGCTTCTTTGCCGTTGGCTTTTTTGCTGCGGCCTTTTTCTTAGGTTTTTCTTTTTTTACCTGACCTAGCTTGAATGATCCAGAAGCACCAGTGCCTTTAGTTTGAATCAAATCGCCTGATGTTACTCCTCGTTTAAGAGCCATTTTCAGATGATGATCTGAGTTTTCAGCAACTTTGTAATTTGCATGAATATATTTTGTAATAGCTTGGCGAGATGAACCACCGCGTTCCTTTAGGGTAGCGATAGCAGCCTTGATCATGTCCACATATTTAGGGTGATCAGCTGTCTTCTTTGCAGCAGGTTTCTTCTTGGGTGCGATTTTCTTTGGAGAAGCTGCTTCACTCATTTTTAATGTTTTCTTACAACAATCCAACGATAAACGATGCTTGTTATCACAGTAGAAGTATACTAAACATTACCGTGTAAATGAGATATAATTTAAGACGGTGCGAAGTATGCGGACGTAAAAGTACCACTCCCGGGAATTGATTTGGCGCGAAAACAGAAATGTGTGTTTCTGTACATCGTATAATGTCCGTTTTGGGTGCCGCGACTATGCGAAAGCATGTTAATTTTTATTTGTAGTACGACGCAATAGTCTGCAAGAGAAGCTGCTGGAGTTTGAGGTCTTCAGCATTACATCTAGTCTGTTAATTTGGGCTTCTTCCGCGCTCGTGTTAGGATTTTCATAAAGCGTTCTTTGGTTTGCGTTGCGTATGTCGGCCTACATCATCGACACGGCCTGTTTCCGGCTATTAGGAGCAATTCATATATTGGGCACTGCGTTTCGACTTTTTTATTAGACCACAGTAAAAAAATTCACTCACAGAAGTCCCTTTCTTTCATGGCTACAAACACGAAGAATTCTGTCGTAAGTAAAACGAATGCGCAAGCCAAAATGACGATGGGGCGAAGTCATAAGCATGGCCCTGTGGCCCAATGGATAAGGCATCTGACTACGAATCAGGGGATTCCAGGTTCGACTCCTGGCAGGGTCGCACTGTCGCATTTCGGCTGCATGGTCTACTGTGTAACGCGCGCGCACGTTCTGGCGTAATGCGTTGATAAACGGAATGTACGCAGACATATTGGAAAGTAATATCACGCACTTAGTATCGTCGCCTTTGTTAGCATTCATGTAAGTTACCATCCACTCGCTACAGTCGCTCTCCATCCTACGGCTAAATCAACAGCCGTGATTTTTACTATGTCGCCGTCCATCCGTACGCGGTGACAGTTGTAAGCTTTACAGTAACGTGACATGCTCCACAAGCAGTTACGGTGTGTGGACGATGCCTATCATGGCAACGCTTGTTCTTTATCGCTTCTCGGCCTAATGGCTAAGATCAAGTGTAGTATCTGTTCTTATCAGTTTAATATCTGGTAGGCCATTCTCTGAATGGTCAGTATATTAATCTGATTTTTGGCCTTGGGTCATGGAGGTGGATTCATTCACGCCGTGACCACGGGTTGCCTTGGTGTTGCACTATTACCGATGGCGGCCCACATAAGCAATAAAAGAATAATAGCAGTCCTCTTTCCGACGGCACTCTGCATAGTCTACGGCGGGAACAAAACGCGTACACTGGGGGAGAATACAGCCTATGCCCCGCGACACGGCAGTTTATAACACACTCAAGCCACAAGCATTAACAAACTTTGAAGGGTACCCTCATGCTACGGTGCAGTTCCAACTCATACTTACCTGACGGGGAAGTAAAGACTGATCAATGAGGGTTTTCTTCCAGAGTGAGGCTCTTGCATTGCACTACGCTTGGGCTGACCTCTGCGATTACTGCAAACGTCAGTAACTCGACCGTACAATTTCTGGTAGTGGGGGCCTGCGTCCGCGCTCGCCCCCTCCTTAAGTCAAAATGAATGAGCTTAGAAAAGTTGCGCGGCCAAATGTCGGTGGTGACTTAAACGCTAAGGTAAAACCTCGCTTGGCTGTTACGAAACGTGATTGCGATATAAGTCCTCGGAAGGCGGCGGAATTTTATTTTATTTGCCATTCCGTCAGGGTTATTGGATGATCGGCAATAGATCGAGTTTGTATGCATTTGAAAGCTCTTTTTTCTCGTACTATCACCTGAAAATGTCGTAGGAAAATGTCATAGGAAACACTTTCAACAACCGCCACGTTCCTTAATTGTTATAACAAGAAATATATCACAGCAAATGAAAATGAAAAGCCTACGACACCGGGAGTTCCCAGGCGGTCCCCCATCCAAGTACTATCCCGGCCCGACGATGCTTAACTTCCGTGATCAGACGAGAACGGGTGTGTTCATCGTGGTATGGCTGTAGACATTAGTAGGTGCAAATACGTGCAATTTATTTTGACGTTGTGATCAAATTTTTTTATTTAATTTCTTTGAGTTACTTAGGACAAGGCGTATGCATGGATTATCTATTAGACTTTAAGGTTATAGTTTTGTGAAAAAAACAATGTTTTTTTAAAGATGTGTGGCTATAAAAATAGCCGTTGTTTTCTGAGTGTAGCGGTTTACTTCTTCTGTCCTTTGTCGTTCTTCTTTGGGAGTAAGACAGCTTGAATGTTTGGCAAAACACCACCAGCTGCAATGGTTACACCGCTCAAAAGTTTGTTTAATTCTTCATCATTACGAACAGCCAATTGTAAATGTCTTGGAATAATCCTAGCTTTTTTGTTGTCTCTTGCTGCGTTACCAGCCAACTCCAATATCTCAGCAGATAAATATTCCAAGACGGCTGCTAAGTAAACTGGTGCTCCAGATCCAATTCGGTTAGCATAGTGCCCTCTACGAAGGAATCTATGCACTCTACCGACTGGAAATTGAAGTCCAGCTCTTGAGGATCTTGTCTTGGCTTTAGCCTTAGCTTTTCCACCTTTTCCACGTCCAGACATAACTGCGATTTGATTTGTAAGTTAATACAAAAACGTACGAATATTTAACGTAAGTGTTAACGAAATAAACTTTACTCGTTTTTTCATCATAAAAATAGGATCGAAATCATGTTTTTTTAACCAATCATAATTAAGTATTAAACAAAAGATTTTTTTTTTAACCAATTAAATTGCGTATCGGCGTTTTCGGATCGAATTCGATCCGATTTTTTTACTTATAAACAAAAAGTTTTGACTTGCAGTTTAATGCTTATTTACAAGTTAAGTAGCAAAAATTTTTAACCATGTCTGACGCAGCAGCTAAAGGAGGAAAACAGGCACCTAAAGTAGCCAAGAAAGGTGAAAAAAGAGCCGGCAAAAAAGGAGGAAAGATTGGTGGAACTGGTGAAAAGAAACGCAAGAGAAAGAGAAAGGAAAGTTATGCTATTTACATCTACAATGTTTTGAAACAAGTTCACCCAGATGTCGGAGTTTCAAGCAAAGCTATGAGCATCATGAACTCATTTGTCAACGACATCTTTGAGCGCATTGCTTCCGAAGCTTCGCGTTTGGCTCTTCAAAACAAAAAGTCGACCATCTCTTCTCGTGAAATTCAAACCGCAGTACGTCTTCTCTTGCCTGGAGAACTTGCAAAACACGCAGTCAGTGAAGGAACAAAAGCCGTCACAAAATACACAAGCAGCAAGTAAACCAACGTCTACCAAACACAAACGGTCTTTTTTAAGACCACACATCTTTAAAAAAACATTTACTTGGCGTCACTACAAGTTAACCGAAGTTAATAAAACTTCTAAATAATGTGCTTAAGAACACTAGCCTACATTTAAAATACTTCCCCATGTGTGTGTGGATTAGCTTCACTTTTCATACGTATTATTAGCTGTACTTGCAGAAAAGACAAGTACATTGATCCATGTTATTGCTTACATTTAACTTAACCCAGCTTTTCACGGAAACACTCCCAGGCAAATTAACCCTACAAAGTATTTCTAAATTTTTTTTGTGTCATATATGACATAGTATCGTATAGCAATAAATGTAACTGTGACAAGACTTTACACATTGTGTAATTTGGAAGCGTGCACAAAGTAATGTTTTAAAAGATTTGTGGCTATAAAAATAGCCGTTTTTGTTGAGCAATGACAACGCTTAACCTCCGAATCCGTAAAGAGTTCTTCCTTGACGTTTTAAGGCATAAACAACATCCATAGCGGTAACGGTCTTGCGTTTAGCGTGCTCTGTGTAGGTTACAGCATCACGAATAACATTCTCTAAGAAAACCTTCAGTACACCTCTGGTTTCCTCATAGATAAGGCCAGAGATACGTTTGACACCACCTCGTCGAGCAAGACGCCGAATAGCAGGTTTTGTGATTCCCTGAATGTTATCACGAAGAATTTTTCGGTGACGTTTAGCACCTCCTTTTCCCAATCCTTTACCTCCTTTTCCGCGTCCAGAAATATTGATATAGTTGCGTACAGAACGAGTACAAAAACAACGTTTGAGTTAACAGAATTCAGACAGCTTTAAAAAGAGGCCATAAAATTACCTACTGCTCGTGGAAACACCCTAATTAACCAATAGAGTTGCGTCATTACAAAATGTTCCGAACATTTTGTACATTTTTTTAAGTAAAACTGTAGTTTTTTTAAAAATTCGTGGTCTTAATGTTTCAGTAAGGCTATAAATTTGGCATCGTTGGAATTCGCCAAACCTTCTGCTACTTACTAAAAAAAAAAAAAGTCAAAAGCTTTTGTGTATCAGAAGATACAGCCGTTTTCCCGTAGCCAAAAAACACAGATTTTATAAAAATGTTAAAGTAATGAGCGTAATGTCATTATGCAGCCAATCAGAAATTACTTTCTTAGCACCAATCAAATGGTTTGTTTTGAACCTTAGCTGTCAATCAATATGAGAAATAAAACTTTGGCGCGATAGTGCATTTTAGACCGTCTTGTGTATCCGTACTACATCGACTTCTTAAAATATGGCTCGTACAAAGCAAACTGCACGTAAATCTACTGGAGGAAAGGCTCCACGAAAACAACTCGCCACTAAAGCTGCGAGGAAAAGCGCACCAGCTACTGGAGGAGTGAAAAAACCACATCGTTACAGACCTGGTACAGTTGCTCTCAGAGAAATCAGAAGATACCAGAAGTCAACCGAGCTCTTGATCCGCAAGTTGCCTTTCCAGCGTCTTGTGCGAGAAATTGCTCAGGACTTCAAAACAGATCTGCGATTCCAGAGCACAGCCGTTATGGCTCTGCAAGAGGCTTCTGAAGCGTACCTTGTTGGCTTGTTCGAGGATACTAACTTGTGTGCCATTCACGCAAAACGAGTTACAATCATGCCTAAAGACATCCAGTTGGCAAGAAGAATTCGTGGGGAACGTGCCTAAGCATCTTACCAAACAAAAAACGGCTATTTTTATAGCCACACATCCATAAAAAATATTACGGCTAGCTTTTTATATCAAACTTTGTCCTGCTTTCTGTTTAAATTTTATGCTACATAAAAATTTTATGCTACATAAAGTTTGACAATGTTAAAAATATGAAGGGCAAGAAAAGTAAAAGCAAGAAAATAAGAAATTTAAAAACGAAAATACTTAAACTTAGGGAATCTAATCTTAAATTTACTCTTTTTTAACTGTTTAAGTGACTTAAACAAGTTTAACTTTGTACCAAGATAATGTTTTTTTGTAAATGTGTGGCTATAAAAATAGCCGTTTGTTAATGTAATAGCCAGATACACACAAATTATTTTTTTGCGGTCTTCTTTGCTGCCTTTTTGGGAGTCTTTTTGACCTTCTTTGCTGCAGGTTTTTTAGCAACAGGCTTCTTTGTGGGTTTCTTAGCTGCTGGTTTCTTAGCCGAGGCTTTCTTTGTGGCAGGCTTCTTTGCTGCTTTCTTTGGCGTGCTCTTCTTTGCTGGCTTCTTTTTTGGTGTACTTTTCTTTGCAGTAGGCTTCTTTGCCGTTGGCTTTTTTGCTGCGGCCTTTTTCTTAGGTTTTTCTTTTTTTACCTGACCTAGCTTGAATGATCCAGAAGCACCAGTGCCTTTAGTTTGAATCAAATCGCCTGATGTTACTCCTCGTTTAAGAGCCATTTTCAGATGATGATCTGAGTTTTCAGCAACTTTGTAATTTGCATGAATATATTTTGTAATAGCTTGGCGAGATGAACCACCGCGTTCCTTTAGGGTAGCGATAGCAGCCTTGATCATGTCCACATATTTAGGGTGATCAGCTGTCTTCTTTGCAGCAGGTTTCTTCTTGGGTGCGATTTTCTTTGGAGAAGCTGCTTCACTCATTTTTAATGTTTTCTTACAACAATCCAACGATAAACGATGCTTGTTATCACAGTAGAAGTATACTAAACATTACCGTGTAAATGAGATATAATTTAAGACGGTGCGAAGTATGCGGACGTAAAAGTACCACTCCCGGGAATTGATTTGGCGCGAAAACAGAAATGTGTGTTTCTGTACATCGTATAATGTCCGTTTTGGGTGCCGCGACTATGCGAAAGCATGTTAATTTTTATTTGTAGTACGACGCAATAGTCTGCAAGAGAAGCTGCTGGAGTTTGAGGTCTTCAGCATTACATCTAGTCTGTTAATTTGGGCTTCTTCCGCGCTCGTGTTAGGATTTTCATAAAGCGTTCTTTGGTTTGCGTTGCGTATGTCGGCCTACATCATCGACACGGCCTGTTTCCGGCTATTAGGAGCAATTCATATATTGGGCACTGCGTTTCGACTTTTTTATTAGACCACAGTAAAAAAATTCACTCACAGAAGTCCCTTTCTTTCATGGCTACAAACACGAAGAATTCTGTCGTAAGTAAAACGAATGCGCAAGCCAAAATGACGATGGGGCGAAGTCATAAGCATGGCCCTGTGGCCCAATGGATAAGGCATCTGACTACGAATCAGGGGATTCCAGGTTCGACTCCTGGCAGGGTCGCACTGTCGCATTTCGGCTGCATGGTCTACTGTGTAACGCGCGCGCACGTTCTGGCGTAATGCGTTGATAAACGGAATGTACGCAGACATATTGGAAAGTAATATCACGCACTTAGTATCGTCGCCTTTGTTAGCATTCATGTAAGTTACCATCCACTCGCTACAGTCGCTCTCCATCCTACGGCTAAATCAACAGCCGTGATTTTTACTATGTCGCCGTCCATCCGTACGCGGTGACAGTTGTAAGCTTTACAGTAACGTGACATGCTCCACAAGCAGTTACGGTGTGTGGACGATGCCTATCATGGCAACGCTTGTTCTTTATCGCTTCTCGGCCTAATGGCTAAGATCAAGTGTAGTATCTGTTCTTATCAGTTTAATATCTGGTAGGCCATTCTCTGAATGGTCAGTATATTAATCTGATTTTTGGCCTTGGGTCATGGAGGTGGATTCATTCACGCCGTGACCACGGGTTGCCTTGGTGTTGCACTATTACCGATGGCGGCCCACATAAGCAATAAAAGAATAATAGCAGTCCTCTTTCCGACGGCACTCTGCATAGTCTACGGCGGGAACAAAACGCGTACACTGGGGGAGAATACAGCCTATGCCCCGCGACACGGCAGTTTATAACACACTCAAGCCACAAGCATTAACAAACTTTGAAGGGTACCCTCATGCTACGGTGCAGTTCCAACTCATACTTACCTGACGGGGAAGTAAAGACTGATCAATGAGGGTTTTCTTCCAGAGTGAGGCTCTTGCATTGCACTACGCTTGGGCTGACCTCTGCGATTACTGCAAACGTCAGTAACTCGACCGTACAATTTCTGGTAGTGGGGGCCTGCGTCCGCGCTCGCCCCCTCCTTAAGTCAAAATGAATGAGCTTAGAAAAGTTGCGCGGCCAAATGTCAGTGGTGACTTAAACGCTAAGGTAAAACCTCGCTTGGCTGTTACGAAACGTGATTGCGATATAAGTCCTCGGAAGGCGGCGGAATTTTATTTTATTTGCCATTCCGTCAGGGTTATTGGATGATCGGCAATAGATCGAGTTTGTATGCATTTGAAAGCTCTTTTTTCTCGTACTATCACCTGAAAATGTCGTAGGAAAATGTCATAGGAAACACTTTCAACAACCGCCACGTTCCTTAATTGTTATAACAAGAAATATATCACAGCAAATGAAAATGAAAAGCCTACGACACCGGGAGTTCCCAGGCGGTGTCCCATCCAAGTACTATCCCGGCCCGACGATGCTTAACTTCCGTGATCAGACGAGAACGGGTGTGTTCATCGTGGTATGGCCGTAGACATTAGTAGGTGCAAATACGTGCAATTTATTTTGACGTTGTGATCAAATTTTTTTATTTAATTTCTTTGAGTTACTTAGGACAAGGCGTATGCATGGATTATCTATTAGACTTTAAGGTTATAGTTTTGTGAAAAAAACAATGTTTTTTTAAAGATGTGTGGCTATAAAAATAGCCGTTGTTTTCTGAGTGTAGCGGTTTACTTCTTCTGTCCTTTGTCGTTCTTCTTTGGGAGTAAGACAGCTTGAATGTTTGGCAAAACACCACCAGCTGCAATGGTTACACCGCTCAAAAGTTTGTTTAATTCTTCATCATTACGAACAGCCAATTGTAAATGTCTTGGAATAATCCTAGCTTTTTTGTTGTCTCTTGCTGCGTTACCAGCCAACTCCAATATCTCAGCAGATAAATATTCCAAGACGGCTGCTAAGTAAACTGGTGCTCCAGATCCAATTCGGTTAGCATAGTGCCCTCTACGAAGGAATCTATGCACTCTACCGACTGGAAATTGAAGTCCAGCTCTTGAGGATCTTGTCTTGGCTTTAGCCTTAGCTTTTCCACCTTTTCCACGTCCAGACATAACTGCGATTTGATTTGTAAGTTAATACAAAAACGTACGAATATTTAACGTAAGTGTTAACGAAATAAACTTTACTCGTTTTTTCATCATAAAAATAGGATCGAAATCATGTTTTTTTAACCAATCATAATTAAGTATTAAACAAAAGATTTTTTTTTTAACCAATTAAATTGCGTATCGGCGTTTTCGGATCGAATTCGATCCGATTTTTTTACTTATAAACAAAAAGTTTTGACTTGCAGTTTAATGCTTATTTACAAGTTAAGTAGCAAAAATTTTTAACCATGTCTGACGCAGCAGCTAAAGGAGGAAAACAGGCACCTAAAGTAGCCAAGAAAGGTGAAAAAAGAGCCGGCAAAAAAGGAGGAAAGATTGGTGGAACTGGTGAAAAGAAACGCAAGAGAAAGAGAAAGGAAAGTTATGCTATTTACATCTACAATGTTTTGAAACAAGTTCACCCAGATGTCGGAGTTTCAAGCAAAGCTATGAGCATCATGAACTCATTTGTCAACGACATCTTTGAGCGCATTGCTTCCGAAGCTTCGCGTTTGGCTCTTCAAAACAAAAAGTCGACCATCTCTTCTCGTGAAATTCAAACCGCAGTACGTCTTCTCTTGCCTGGAGAACTTGCAAAACACGCAGTCAGTGAAGGAACAAAAGCCGTCACAAAATACACAAGCAGCAAGTAAACCAACGTCTACCAAACACAAACGGTCTTTTTTAAGACCACACATCTTTAAAAAAACATTTACTTGGCGTCACTACAAGTTAACCGAAGTTAATAAAACTTCTAAATAATGTGCTTAAGAACACTAGCCTACATTTAAAATACTTCCCCATGTGTGTGTGGATTAGCTTCACTTTTCATACGTATTATTAGCTGTACTTGCAGAAAAGACAAGTACATTGATCCATGTTATTGCTTACATTTAACTTAACCCAGCTTTTCACGGAAACACTCCCAGGCAAATTAACCCTACAAAGTATTTCTAAATTTTTTTTGTGTCATATATGACATAGTATCGTATAGCAATAAATGTAACTGTGACAAGACTTTACACATTGTGTAATTTGGAAGCGTGCACAAAGTAATGTTTTAAAAGATTTGTGGCTATAAAAATAGCCGTTTTTGTTGAGCAATGACAACGCTTAACCTCCGAATCCGTAAAGAGTTCTTCCTTGACGTTTTAAGGCATAAACAACATCCATAGCGGTAACGGTCTTGCGTTTAGCGTGCTCTGTGTAGGTTACAGCATCACGAATAACATTCTCTAAGAAAACCTTCAGTACACCTCTGGTTTCCTCATAGATAAGGCCAGAGATACGTTTGACACCACCTCGTCGAGCAAGACGCCGAATAGCAGGTTTTGTGATTCCCTGAATGTTATCACGAAGAATTTTTCGGTGACGTTTAGCACCTCCTTTTCCCAATCCTTTACCTCCTTTTCCGCGTCCAGACATATTGATATAGTTGCGTACAGAACGAGTACAAAAACAACGTTTGAGTTAACAGAATTCAGACAGCTTTAAAAAGAGGCCATAAAATTACCTACTGCTCGTGGAAACACCCTAATTAACCAATAGAGTTGCGTCATTACAAAATGTTCCGAACATTTTGTACATTTTTTTAAGTAAAACTGTAGTTTTTTTAAAAATTCGTGGTCTTAATGTTTCAGTAAGGCAATAAATTTGGCATCGTTGGAATTCGCCAAACCTTCTGCTACTTACTAAAAAAAAAAAAAGTCAAAAGCTTTTGTGTATCAGAAGATACAGCCGTTTTCCCGTAGCCAAAAAACACAGATTTTATAAAAATGTTAAAGTAATGAGCGTAATGTCATTATGCAGCCAATCAGAAATTACTTTCTTAGCACCAATCAAATGGTTTGTTTTGAACCTTAGCTGTCAATCAATATGCGAAATAAAACTTTGGCGCGATAGTGCATTTTAGACCGTCTTGTGTATCCGTACTACATCGACTTCTTAAAATATGGCTCGTACAAAGCAAACTGCACGTAAATCTACTGGAGGAAAGGCTCCACGAAAACAACTCGCCACTAAAGCTGCGAGGAAAAGCGCACCAGCTACTGGAGGAGTGAAAAAACCACATCGTTACAGACCTGGTACAGTTGCTCTCAGAGAAATCAGAAGATACCAGAAGTCAACCGAGCTCTTGATCCGCAAGTTGCCTTTCCAGCGTCTTGTGCGAGAAATTGCTCAGGACTTCAAAACAGATCTGCGATTCCAGAGCACAGCCGTTATGGCTCTGCAAGAGGCTTCTGAAGCGTACCTTGTTGGCTTGTTCGAGGATACTAACTTGTGTGCCATTCACGCAAAACGAGTTACAATCATGCCTAAAGACATCCAGTTGGCAAGAAGAATTCGTGGGGAACGTGCCTAAGCATCTTACCAAACAAAAAACGGCTATTTTTATAGCCACACATCCATAAAAAATATTACGGCTAGCTTTTTATATCAAACTTTGTCCTGCTTTCTGTTTAAATTTTATGCTACATAAAAATTTTATGCTACATAAAGTTTGACAATGTTAAAAATATGAAGGGCAAGAAAAGTAAAAGCAAGAAAATAAGAAATTTAAAAACGAAAATACTTAAACTTAGGGAATCTAATCTTAAATTTACTCTTTTTTAACTGTTTAAGTGACTTAAACAAGTTTAACTTTGTACCAAGATAATGTTTTTTTGTAAATGTGTGGCTATAAAAATAGCCGTTTGTTAATGTAATAGCCAGATACACACAAATTATTTTTTTGCGGTCTTCTTTGCTGCCTTTTTGGGAGTCTTTTTGACCTTCTTTGCTGCAGGTTTTTTAGCAACAGGCTTCTTTGTGGGTTTCTTAGCTGCTGGTTTCTTAGCCGAGGCTTTCTTTGTGGCAGGCTTCTTTGCTGCTTTCTTTGGCGTGCTCTTCTTTGCTGGCTTCTTTTTTGGTGTACTTTTCTTTGCAGTAGGCTTCTTTGCCGTTGGCTTTTTTGCTGCGGCCTTTTTCTTAGGTTTTTCTTTTTTTACCTGACCTAGCTTGAATGATCCAGAAGCACCAGTGCCTTTAGTTTGAATCAAATCGCCTGATGTTACTCCTCGTTTAAGAGCCATTTTCAGATGATGATCTGAGTTTTCAGCAACTTTGTAATTTGCATGAATATATTTTGTAATAGCTTGGCGAGATGAACCACCGCGTTCCTTTAGGGTAGCGATAGCAGCCTTGATCATGTCCACATATTTAGGGTGATCAGCTGTCTTCTTTGCAGCAGGTTTCTTCTTGGGTGCGATTTTCTTTGGAGAAGCTGCTTCACTCATTTTTAATGTTTTCTTACAGCAATCCAACGATAAACGATGCTTGTTATCACAGTAGAAGTATACTAAACATTACCGTGTAAATGAGATATAATTTAAGACGGTGCGAAGTATGCGGACGTAAAAGTACCACTCCCGGGAATTGATTTGGCGCGAAAACAGAAATGTGTGTTTCTGTACATCGTATAATGTCCGTTTTGGGTGCCGCGACTACGCGAAAGCATGTTAATTTTTATTTGTAGTACGACGCAATAGTCTGCAAGAGAAGCTGCTGGAGTTTGAGGTCTTCAGCATTACATCTAGTCTGTTAATTTGGGCTTCTTCCGCGCTCGTGTTAGGATTTTCATAAAGCGTTCTTTGGTTTGCGTTGCGTATGTCGGCCTACATCATCGACACGGCCTGTTTCCGGCTATTAGGAGCAATTCATATATTGGGCACTGCGTTTCGACTTTTTTATTAGACCACAGTAAAAAAATTCACTCACAGAAGTCCCTTTCTTTCATGGCTACAAACACGAAGAATTCTGTCGTAAGTAAAACGAATGCGCAAGCCAAAATGACGATGGGGCGAAGTCATAAGCATGGCCCTGTGGCCCAATGGATAAGGCATCTGACTACGAATCAGGGGATTCCAGGTTCGACTCCTGGCAGGGTCGCACTGTCGCATTTCGGCTGCATGGTCTACTGTGTAACGCGCGCGCACGTTCTGGCGTAATGCGTTGATAAACGGAATGTACGCAGACATATTGGAAAGTAATATCACGCACTTAGTATCGTCGCCTTTGTTAGCATTCATGTAAGTTACCATCCACTCGCTACAGTCGCTCTCCATCCTACGGCTAAATCAACAGCCGTGATTTTTACTATGTCGCCGTCCATCCGTACGCGGTGACAGTTGTAAGCTTTACAGTAACGTGACATGCTCCACAAGCAGTTACGGTGTGTGGACGATGCCTATCATGGCAACGCTTGTTCTTTATCGCTTCTCGGCCTAATGGCTAAGATCAAGTGTAGTATCTGTTCTTATCAGTTTAATATCTGGTAGGCCATTCTCTGAATGGTCAGTATATTAATCTGATTTTTGGCCTTGGGTCATGGAGGTGGATTCATTCACGCCGTGACCACGGGTTGCCTTGGTGTTGCACTATTACCGATGGCGGCCCACATAAGCAATAAAAGAATAATAGCAGTCCTCTTTCCGACGGCACTCTGCATAGTCTACGGCGGGAACAAAACGCGTACACTGGGGGAGAATACAGCCTGTGCCCCGCGACACGGCAGTTTATAACACACTCAAGCCACAAGCATTAACAAACTTTGAAGGGTACCCTCATGCTACGGTGCAGTTCCAACTCATACTTACCTGACGGGGAAGTAAAGACTGATCAATGAGGGTTTTCTTCCAGAGTGAGGCTCTTGCATTGCACTACGCTTGGGCTGACCTCTGCGATTACTGCAAACGTCAGTAACTCGACCGTACAATTTCTGGTAGTGGGGGCCTGCGTCCGCGCTCGCCCCCTCCTTAAGTCAAAATGAATGAGCTTAGAAAAGTTGCGCGGCCAAATGTCGGTGGTGACTTAAACGCTAAGGTAAAACCTCGCTTGGCTGTTACGAAACGTGATTGCGATATAAGTCCTCGGAAGGCGGCGGAATTTTATTTTATTTGCCATTCCGTCAGGGTTATTGGATGATCGGCAATAGATCGAGTTTGTATGCATTTGAAAGCTCTTTTTTCTCGTACTATCACCTGAAAATGTCGTAGGAAAATGTCATAGGAAACACTTTCAACAACCGCCACGTTCCTTAATTGTTATAACAAGAAATATATCACAGCAAATGAAAATGAAAAGCCTACGACACCAGGAGTTCCCAGGCGGTCCCCCATCCAAGTACTATCCCGGCCCGACGATGCTTAACTTCCGTGATCAGACGAGAACGGGTGTGTTCATCGTGGTATGGCCGTAGACATTAGTAGGTGCAAATACGTGCAATTTATTTTGACGTTGTGATCAAATTTTTTTATTTAATTTCTTTGAGTTACTTAGGACAAGGCGTATGCATGGATTATCTATTAGACTTTAAGGTTATAGTTTTGTGAAAAAAACAATGTTTTTTTAAAGATGTGTGGCTATAAAAATAGCCGTTGTTTTCTGAGTGTAGCGGTTTACTTCTTCTGTCCTTTGTCGTTCTTCTTTGGGAGTAAGACAGCTTGAATGTTTGGCAAAACACCACCAGCTGCAATGGTTACACCGCTCAAAAGTTTGTTTAATTCTTCATCATTACGAACAGCCAATTGTAAATGTCTTGGAATAATCCTAGCTTTTTTGTTGTCTCTTGCTGCGTTACCAGCCAACTCCAATATCTCAGCAGATAAATATTCCAAGACGGCTGCTAAGTAAACTGGTGCTCCAGATCCAATTCGGTTAGCATAGTGCCCTCTACGAAGGAATCTATGCACTCTACCGACTGGAAATTGAAGTCCAGCTCTTGAGGATCTTGTCTTGGCTTTAGCCTTAGCTTTTCCACCTTTTCCACGTCCAGACATAACTGCGATTTGATTTGTAAGTTAATACAAAAACGTACGAATATTTAACGTAAGTGTTAACGAAATAAACTTTACTCGTTTTTTCATCATAAAAATAGGATCGAAATCATGTTTTTTTAACCAATCATAATTAAGTATTAAACAAAAGATTTTTTTTTAACCAATTAAATTGCGTATCGGCGTTTTCGGATCGAATTCGATCCGATTTTTTTACTTATAAACAAAAAGTTTTGACTTGCAGTTTAATGCTTATTTACAAGTTAAGTAGCAAAAATTTTTAACCATGTCTGACGCAGCAGCTAAAGGAGGAAAACAGGCACCTAAAGTAGCCAAGAAAGGTGAAAAAAGAGCCGGCAAAAAAGGAGGAAAGATTGGTGGAACTGGTGAAAAGAAACGCAAGAGAAAGAGAAAGGAAAGTTATGCTATTTACATCTACAATGTTTTGAAACAAGTTCACCCAGATGTCGGAGTTTCAAGCAAAGCTATGAGCATCATGAACTCATTTGTCAACGACATCTTTGAGCGCATTGCTTCCGAAGCTTCGCGTTTGGCTCTTCAAAACAAAAAGTCGACCATCTCTTCTCGTGAAATTCAAACCGCAGTACGTCTTCTCTTGCCTGGAGAACTTGCAAAACACGCAGTCAGTGAAGGAACAAAAGCCGTCACAAAATACACAAGCAGCAAGTAAACCAACGTCTACCAAACACAAACGGTCTTTTTTAAGACCACACATCTTTAAAAAAACATTTACTTGGCGTCACTACAAGTTAACCGAAGTTAATAAAACTTCTAAATAATGTGCTTAAGAACACTAGCCTACATTTAAAATACTTCCCCATGTGTGTGTGGATTAGCTTCACTTTTCATACGTATTATTAGCTGTACTTGCAGAAAAGACAAGTACATTGATCCATGTTATTGCTTACATTTAACTTAACCCAGCTTTTCACGGAAACACTCCCAGGCAAATTAACCCTACAAAGTATTTCTAAATTTTTTTTGTGTCATATATGACATAGTATCGTATAGCAATAAATGTAACTGTGACAAGACTTTACACATTGTGTAATTTGGAAGCGTGCACAAAGTAATGTTTTAAAAGATTTGTGGCTATAAAAATAGCCGTTTTTGTTGAGCAATGACAACGCTTAACCTCCGAATCCGTAAAGAGTTCTTCCTTGACGTTTTAAGGCATAAACAACATCCATAGCGGTAACGGTCTTGCGTTTAGCGTGCTCTGTGTAGGTTACAGCATCACGAATAACATTCTCTAAGAAAACCTTCAGTACACCTCTGGTTTCCTCATAGATAAGGCCAGAGATACGTTTGACACCACCTCGTCGAGCAAGACGCCGAATAGCAGGTTTTGTGATTCCCTGAATGTTATCACGAAGAATTTTTCGGTGACGTTTAGCACCTCCTTTTCCCAATCCTTTACCTCCTTTTCCGCGTCCAGACATATTGATATAGTTGCGTACAGAACGAGTACAAAAACAACGTTTGAGTTAACAGAATTCAGACAGCTTTAAAAAGAGGCCATAAAATTACCTACTGCTCGTGGAAACACCCTAATTAACCAATAGAGTTGCGTCATTACAAAATGTTCCGAACATTTTGTACATTTTTTTAAGTAAAACTGTAGTTTTTTTAAAAATTCGTGGTCTTAATGTTTCAGTAAGGCAATAAATTTGGCATCGTTGGAATTCGCCAAACCTTCTGCTACTTACTAAAAAAAAAAAAAGTCAAAAGCTTTTGTGTATCAGAAGATACAGCCGTTTTCCCGTAGCCAAAAAACACAGATTTTATAAAAATGTTAAAGTAATGAGCGTAATGTCATTATGCAGCCAATCAGAAATTACTTTCTTAGCACCAATCAAATGGTTTGTTTTGAACCTTAGCTGTCAATCAATATGAGAAATAAAACTTTGGCGCGATAGTGCATTTTAGACCGTCTTGTGTATCCGTACTACATCGACTTCTTAAAATATGGCTCGTACAAAGCAAACTGCACGTAAATCTACTGGAGGAAAGGCTCCACGAAAACAACTCGCCACTAAAGCTGCGAGGAAAAGCGCACCAGCTACTGGAGGAGTGAAAAAACCACATCGTTACAGACCCGGTACAGTTGCTCTCAGAGAAATCAGAAGATACCAGAAGTCAACCGAGCTCTTGATCCGCAAGTTGCCTTTCCAGCGTCTTGTGCGAGAAATTGCTCAGGACTTCAAAACAGATCTGCGATTCCAGAGCACAGCCGTTATGGCTCTGCAAGAGGCTTCTGAAGCGTACCTTGTTGGCTTGTTCGAGGATACTAACTTGTGTGCCATTCACGCAAAACGAGTTACAATCATGCCTAAAGACATCCAGTTGGCAAGAAGAATTCGTGGGGAACGTGCCTAAGCATCTTACCAAACAAAAAACGGCTATTTTTATAGCCACACATCCATAAAAAATATTACGGCTAGCTTTTTATATCAAACTTTGTCCTGCTTTCTGTTTAAATTTTATGCTACATAAAAATTTTATGCTACATAAAGTTTGACAATGTTAAAAATATGAAGGGCAAGAAAAGTAAAAGCAAGAAAATAAGAAATTTAAAAACGAAAATACTTAAACTTAGGGAATCTAATCTTAAATTTACTCTTTTTTAACTGTTTAAGTGACTTAAACAAGTTTAACTTTGTACCAAGATAATGTTTTTTTGTAAATGTGTGGCTATAAAAATAGCCGTTTGTTAATGTAATAGCCAGATACACACAAATTATTTTTTTGCGGTCTTCTTTGCTGCCTTTTTGGGAGTCTTTTTGACCTTCTTTGCTGCAGGTTTTTTAGCAACAGGCTTCTTTGTGGGTTTCTTAGCTGCTGGTTTCTTAGCCGAGGCTTTCTTTGTGGCAGGCTTCTTTGCTGCTTTCTTTGGCGTGCTCTTCTTTGCTGGCTTCTTTTTTGGTGTACTTTTCTTTGCAGTAGGCTTCTTTGCCGTTGGCTTTTTTGCTGCGGCCTTTTTCTTAGGTTTTTCTTTTTTTACCTGACCTAGCTTGAATGATCCAGAAGCACCAGTGCCTTTAGTTTGAATCAAATCGCCTGATGTTACTCCTCGTTTAAGAGCCATTTTCAGATGATGATCTGAGTTTTCAGCAACTTTGTAATTTGCATGAATATATTTTGTAATAGCTTGGCGAGATGAACCACCGCGTTCCTTTAGGGTAGCGATAGCAGCCTTGATCATGTCCACATATTTAGGGTGATCAGCTGTCTTCTTTGCAGCAGGTTTCTTCTTGGGTGCGATTTTCTTTGGAGAAGCTGCTTCACTCATTTTTAATGTTTTCTTACAACAATCCAACGATAAACGATGCTTGTTATCACAGTAGAAGTATACTAAACATTACCGTGTAAATGAGATATAATTTAAGACGGTGCGAAGTATGCGGACGTAAAAGTACCACTCCCGGGAATTGATTTGGCGCGAAAACAGAAATGTGTGTTTCTGTACATCGTATAATGTCCGTTTTGGGTGCCGCGACTATGCGAAAGCATGTTAATTTTTATTTGTAGTACGACGCAATAGTCTGCAAGAGAAGCTGCTGGAGTTTGAGGTCTTCAGCATTACATCTAGTCTGTTAAT
Organism: Hydractinia symbiolongicarpus; assembly: GCF_029227915.1. Taxonomy (NCBI): domain Eukaryota; kingdom Metazoa; phylum Cnidaria; class Hydrozoa; order Anthoathecata; family Hydractiniidae; genus Hydractinia; species Hydractinia symbiolongicarpus. Next base: position 10,331,530 of record NC_079883.1, on the reverse strand, counting down.
TTGGGCTTCTTCCGCGCTCGTGTTAGGATTTTCATAAAGCGTTCTTTGGTTTGCGTTGCGTATGTCGGCCTACATCATCGACACGGCCTGTTTCCGGCTATTAGGAGCAATTCATATATTGGGCACTGCGTTTCGACTTTTTTATTAGACCACAGTAAAAAAATTCACTCACAGAAGTCCCTTTCTTTCATGGCTACAAACACGAAGAATTCTGTCGTAAGTAAAACGAATGCGCAAGCCAAAATGACGATGGGGCGAAGTCATAAGCATGGCCCTGTGGCCCAATGGATAAGGCATCTGACTACGAATCAGGGGATTCCAGGTTCGACTCCTGGCAGGGTCGCACTGTCGCATTTCGGCTGCATGGTCTACTGTGTAACGCGCGCGCACGTTCTGGCGTAATGCGTTGATAAACGGAATGTACGCAGACATATTGGAAAGTAATATCACGCACTTAGTATCGTCGCCTTTGTTAGCATTCATGTAAGTTACCATCCACTCGCTACAGTCGCTCTCCATCCTACGGCTAAATCAACAGCCGTGATTTTTACTATGTCGCCGTCCATCCGTACGCGGTGACAGTTGTAAGCTTTACAGTAACGTGACATGCTCCACAAGCAGTTACGGTGTGTGGACGATGCCTATCATGGCAACGCTTGTTCTTTATCGCTTCTCGGCCTAATGGCTAAGATCAAGTGTAGTATCTGTTCTTATCAGTTTAATATCTGGTAGGCCATTCTCTGAATGGTCAGTATATTAATTTGATTTTTGGCCTTGGGTCATGGAGGTGGATTCATTCACGCCGTGACCACGGGTTGCCTTGGTGTTGCACTATTACCGATGGCGGCCCACATAAGCAATAAAAGAATAATAGCAGTCCTCTTTCCGACGGCACTCTGCATAGTCTACGGCGGGAACAAAACGCGTACACTGGGGGAGAATACAGCCTATGCCCCGCGACACGGCAGTTTATAACACACTCAAGCCACAAGCATTAACAAACTTTGAAGGGTACCCTCATGCTACGGTGCAGTTCCAACTCATACTTACCTGACGGGGAAGTAAAGACTGATCAATGAGGGTTTTCTTCCAGAGTGAGGCTCTTGCATTGCACTACGCTTGGGCTGACCTCTGCGATTACTGCAAACGTCAGTAACTCGACCGTACAATTTCTGGTAGTGGGGGCCTGCGTCCGCGCTCGCCCCCTCCTTAAGTCAAAATGAATGAGCTTAGAAAAGTTGCGCGGCCAAATGTCGGTGGTGACTTAAACGCTAAGGTAAAACCTCGCTTGGCTGTTACGAAACGTGATTGCGATATAAGTCCTCGGAAGGCGGCGGAATTTTATTTTATTTTATTTCCTTGACGTTTTAAGGCATAAACAACATCCATAGCGGTAACGGTCTTGCGTTTAGCGTGCTCTGTGTAGGTTACAGCATCACGAATAACATTCTCTAAGAAAACCTTCAGTACACCTCTGGTTTCCTCATAGATAAGGCCAGAGATACGTTTGACACCACCTCGTCGAGCAAGACGCCGAATAGCAGGTTTTGTGATTCCCTGAATGTTATCACGAAGAATTTTTCGGTGACGTTTAGCACCTCCTTTTCCCAATCCTTTACCTCCTTTTCCGCGTCCAGACATATTGATATAGTTGCGTACAGAACGAGTACAAAAACAACGTTTGAGTTAACAGAATTCAGACAGCTTTAAAAAGAGGCCATAAAATTACCTACTGCTCGTGGAAACACCCTAATTAACCAATAGAGTTGCGTCATTACAAAATGTTCCGAACATTTTGTACATTTTTTTAAGTAAAACTGTAGTTTTTTTAAAAATTCGTGGTCTTAATGTTTCAGTAAGGCAATAAATTTGGCATCGTTGGAATTCGCCAAACCTTCTGCTACTTACTAAAAAAAAAAAAAGTCAAAAGCTTTTGTGTATCAGAAGATACAGCCGTTTTCCCGTAGCCAAAAAACACAGATTTTATAAAAATGTTAAAGTAATGAGCGTAATGTCATTATGCAGCCAATCAGAAATTACTTTCTTAGCACCAATCAAATGGTTTGTTTTGAACCTTAGCTGTCAATCAATATGAGAAATAAAACTTTGGCGCGATAGTGCATTTTAGACCGTCTTGTGTATCCGTACTACATCGACTTCTTAAAATATGGCTCGTACAAAGCAAACTGCACGTAAATCTACTGGAGGAAAGGCTCCACGAAAACAACTCGCCACTAAAGCTGCGAGGAAAAGCGCACCAGCTACTGGAGGAGTGAAAAAACCACATCGTTACAGACCCGGTACAGTTGCTCTCAGAGAAATCAGAAGATACCAGAAGTCAACCGAGCTCTTGATCCGCAAGTTGCCTTTCCAGCGTCTTGTGCGAGAAATTGCTCAGGACTTCAAAACAGATCTGCGATTCCAGAGCACAGCCGTTATGGCTCTGCAAGAGGCTTCTGAAGCGTACCTTGTTGGCTTGTTCGAGGATACTAACTTGTGTGCCATTCACGCAAAACGAGTTACAATCATGCCTAAAGACATCCAGTTGGCAAGAAGAATTCGTGGGGAACGTGCCTAAGCATCTTACCAAACAAAAAACGGCTATTTTTATAGCCACACATCCATAAAAAATATTACGGCTAGCTTTTTATATCAAACTTTGTCCTGCTTTCTGTTTAAATTTTATGCTACATAAAAATTTTATGCTACATAAAGTTTGACAATGTTAAAAATATGAAGGGCAAGAAAAGTAAAAGCAAGAAAATAAGAAATTTAAAAACGAAAATACTTAAACTTAGGGAATCTAATCTTAAATTTACTCTTTTTTAACTGTTTAAGTGACTTAAACAAGTTTAACTTTGTACCAAGATAATGTTTTTTTGTAAATGTGTGGCTATAAAAATAGCCGTTTGTTAATGTAATAGCCAGATACACACAAATTATTTTTTTGCGGTCTTCTTTGCTGCCTTTTTGGGAGTCTTTTTGACCTTCTTTGCTGCAGGTTTTTTAGCAACAGGCTTCTTTGTGGGTTTCTTAGCTGCTGGTTTCTTAGCCGAGGCTTTCTTTGTGGCAGGCTTCTTTGCTGCTTTCTTTGGCGTGCTCTTCTTTGCTGGCTTCTTTTTTGGTGTACTTTTCTTTGCAGTAGGCTTCTTTGCCGTTGGCTTTTTTGCTGCGGCCTTTTTCTTAGGTTTTTCTTTTTTTACCTGACCTAGCTTGAATGATCCAGAAGCACCAGTGCCTTTAGTTTGAATCAAATCGCCTGATGTTACTCCTCGTTTAAGAGCCATTTTCAGATGATGATCTGAGTTTTCAGCAACTTTGTAATTTGCATGAATATATTTTGTAATAGCTTGGCGAGATGAACCACCGCGTTCCTTTAGGGTAGCGATAGCAGCCTTGATCATGTCCACATATTTAGGGTGATCAGCTGTCTTCTTTGCAGCAGGTTTCTTCTTGGGTGCGATTTTCTTTGGAGAAGCTGCTTCACTCATTTTTAATGTTTTCTTACAACAATCCAACGATAAACGATGCTTGTTATCACAGTAGAAGTATACTAAACATTACCGTGTAAATGAGATATAATTTAAGACGGTGCGAAGTATGCGGACGTAAAAGTACCACTCCCGGGAATTGATTTGGCGCGAAAACAGAAATGTGTGTTTCTGTACATCGTATAATGTCCGTTTTGGGTGCCGCGACTATGCGAAAGCATGTTAATTTTTATTTGTAGTACGACGCAATAGTCTGCAAGAGAAGCTGCTGGAGTTTGAGGTCTTCAGCATTACATCTAGTCTGTTAATTTGGGCTTCTTCCGCGCTCGTGTTAGGATTTTCATAAAGCGTTCTTTGGTTTGCGTTGCGTATGTCGGCCTACATCATCGACACGGCCTGTTTCCGGCTATTAGGAGCAATTCATATATTGGGCACTGCGTTTCGACTTTTTTATTAGACCACAGTAAAAAAATTCACTCACAGAAGTCCCTTTCTTTCATGGCTACAAACACGAAGAATTCTGTCGTAAGTAAAACGAATGCGCAAGCCAAAATGACGATGGGGCGAAGTCATAAGCATGGCCCTGTGGCCCAATGGATAAGGCATCTGACTACGAATCAGGGGATTCCAGGTTCGACTCCTGGCAGGGTCGCACTGTCGCATTTCGGCTGCATGGTCTACTGTGTAACGCGCGCGCACGTTCTGGCGTAATGCGTTGATAAACGGAATGTACGCAGACATATTGGAAAGTAATATCACGCACTTAGTATCGTCGCCTTTGTTAGCATTCATGTAAGTTACCATCCACTCGCTACAGTCGCTCTCCATCCTACGGCTAAATCAACAGCCGTGATTTTTACTATGTCGCCGTCCATCCGTACGCGGTGACAGTTGTAAGCTTTACAGTAACGTGACATGCTCCACAAGCAGTTACGGTGTGTGGACGATGCCTATCATGGCAACGCTTGTTCTTTATCGCTTCTCGGCCTAATGGCTAAGATCAAGTGTAGTATCTGTTCTTATCAGTTTAATATCTGGTAGGCCATTCTCTGAATGGTCAGTATATTAATTTGATTTTTGGCCTTGGGTCATGGAGGTGGATTCATTCACGCCGTGACCACGGGTTGCCTTGGTGTTGCACTATTACCGATGGCGGCCCACATAAGCAATAAAAGAATAATAGCAGTCCTCTTTCCGACGGCACTCTGCATAGTCTACGGCGGGAACAAAACGCGTACACTGGGGGAGAATACAGCCTATGCCCCGCGACACGGCAGTTTATAACACACTCAAGCCACAAGCATTAACAAACTTTGAAGGGTACCCTCATGCTACGGTGCAGTTCCAACTCATACTTACCTGACGGGGAAGTAAAGACTGATCAATGAGGGTTTTCTTCCAGAGTGAGGCTCTTGCATTGCACTACGCTTGGGCTGACCTCTGCGATTACTGCAAACGTCAGTAACTCGACCGTACAATTTCTGGTAGTGGGGGCCTGCGTCCGCGCTCGCCCCCTCCTTAAGTCAAAATGAATGAGCTTAGAAAAGTTGCGCGGCCAAATGTCGGTGGTGACTTAAACGCTAAGGTAAAACCTCGCTTGGCTGTTACGAAACGTGATTGCGATATAAGTCCTCGGAAGGCGGCGGAATTTTATTTTATTTGCCATTCCGTCAGGGTTATTGGATGATCGGCAATAGATCGAGTTTGTATGCATTTGAAAGCTCTTTTTTCTCGTACTATCACCTGAAAATGTCGTAGGAAAATGTCATAGGAAACACTTTCAACAACCGCCACGTTCCTTAATTGTTATAACAAGAAATATATCACAGCAAATGAAAATGAAAAGCCTACGACACCGGGAGTTCCCAGGCGGTCCCCCATCCAAGTACTATCCCGGCCCGACGATGCTTAACTTCCGTGATCAGACGAGAACGGGTGTGTTCATCGTGGTATGGCCGTAGACATTAGTAGGTGCAAATACGTGCAATTTATTTTGACGTTGTGATCAAATTTTTTTATTTAATTTCTTTGAGTTACTTAGGACAAGGCGTATGCATGGATTATCTATTAGACTTTAAGGTTATAGTTTTGTGAAAAAAACAATGTTTTTTTAAAGATGTGTGGCTATAAAAATAGCCGTTGTTTTCTGAGTGTAGCGGTTTACTTCTTCTGTCCTTTGTCGTTCTTCTTTGGGAGTAAGACAGCTTGAATGTTTGGCAAAACACCACCAGCTGCAATGGTTACACCGCTCAAAAGTTTGTTTAATTCTTCATCATTACGAACAGCCAATTGTAAATGTCTTGGAATAATCCTAGCTTTTTTGTTGTCTCTTGCTGCGTTACCAGCCAACTCCAATATCTCAGCAGATAAATATTCCAAGACGGCTGCTAAGTAAACTGGTGCTCCAGATCCAATTCGGTTAGCATAGTGCCCTCTACGAAGGAATCTATGCACTCTACCGACTGGAAATTGAAGTCCAGCTCTTGAGGATCTTGTCTTGGCTTTAGCCTTAGCTTTTCCACCTTTTCCACGTCCAGACATAACTGCGATTTGATTTGTAAGTTAATACAAAAACGTACGAATATTTAACGTAAGTGTTAACGAAATAAACTTTACTCGTTTTTTCATCATAAAAATAGGATCGAAATCATGTTTTTTTAACCAATCATAATTAAGTATTAAACAAAAGATTTTTTTTTTAACCAATTAAATTGCGTATCGGCGTTTTCGGATCGAATTCGATCCGATTTTTTTACTTATAAACAAAAAGTTTTGACTTGCAGTTTAATGCTTATTTACAAGTTAAGTAGCAAAAATTTTTAACCATGTCTGACGCAGCAGCTAAAGGAGGAAAACAGGCACCTAAAGTAGCCAAGAAAGGTGAAAAAAGAGCCGGCAAAAAAGGAGGAAAGATTGGTGGAACTGGTGAAAAGAAACGCAAGAGAAAGAGAAAGGAAAGTTATGCTATTTACATCTACAATGTTTTGAAACAAGTTCACCCAGATGTCGGAGTTTCAAGCAAAGCTATGAGCATCATGAACTCATTTGTCAACGACATCTTTGAGCGCATTGCTTCCGAAGCTTCGCGTTTGGCTCTTCAAAACAAAAAGTCGACCATCTCTTCTCGTGAAATTCAAACCGCAGTACGTCTTCTCTTGCCTGGAGAACTTGCAAAACACGCAGTCAGTGAAGGAACAAAAGCCGTCACAAAATACACAAGCAGCAAGTAAACCAACGTCTACCAAACACAAACGGTCTTTTTTAAGACCACACATCTTTAAAAAAACATTTACTTGGCGTCACTACAAGTTAACCGAAGTTAATAAAACTTCTAAATAATGTGCTTAAGAACACTAGCCTACATTTAAAATACTTCCCCATGTGTGTGTGGATTAGCTTCACTTTTCATACGTATTATTAGCTGTACTTGCAGAAAAGACAAGTACATTGATCCATGTTATTGCTTACATTTAACTTAACCCAGCTTTTCACGGAAACACTCCCAGGCAAATTAACCCTACAAAGTATTTCTAAATTTTTTTTGTGTCATATATGACATAGTATCGTATAGCAATAAATGTAACTGTGACAAGACTTTACACATTGTGTAATTTGGAAGCGTGCACAAAGTAATGTTTTAAAAGATTTGTGGCTATAAAAATAGCCGTTTTTGTTGAGCAATGACAACGCTTAACCTCCGAATCCGTAAAGAGTTCTTCCTTGACGTTTTAAGGCATAAACAACATCCATAGCGGTAACGGTCTTGCGTTTAGCGTGCTCTGTGTAGGTTACAGCATCACGAATAACATTCTCTAAGAAAACCTTCAGTACACCTCTGGTTTCCTCATAGATAAGGCCAGAGATACGTTTGACACCACCTCGTCGAGCAAGACGCCGAATAGCAGGTTTTGTGATTCCCTGAATGTTATCACGAAGAATTTTTCGGTGACGTTTAGCACCTCCTTTTCCCAATCCTTTACCTCCTTTTCCGCGTCCAGACATATTGATATAGTTGCGTACAGAACGAGTACAAAAACAACGTTTGAGTTAACAGAATTCAGACAGCTTTAAAAAGAGGCCATAAAATTACCTACTGCTCGTGGAAACACCCTAATTAACCAATAGAGTTGCGTCATTACAAAATGTTCCGAACATTTTGTACATTTTTTTAAGTAAAACTGTAGTTTTTTTAAAAATTCGTGGTCTTAATGTTTCAGTAAGGCAATAAATTTGGCATCGTTGGAATTCGCCAAACCTTCTGCTACTTACTAAAAAAAAAAAAAGTCAAAAGCTTTTGTGTATCAGAAGATACAGCCGTTTTCCCGTAGCCAAAAAACACAGATTTTATAAAAATGTTAAAGTAATGAGCGTAATGTCATTATGCAGCCAATCAGAAATTACTTTCTTAGCACCAATCAAATGGTTTGTTTTGAACCTTAGCTGTCAATCAATATGAGAAATAAAACTTTGGCGCGATAGTGCATTTTAGACCGTCTTGTGTATCCGTACTACATCGACTTCTTAAAATATGGCTCGTACAAAGCAAACTGCACGTAAATCTACTGGAGGAAAGGCTCCACGAAAACAACTCGCCACTAAAGCTGCGAGGAAAAGCGCACCAGCTACTGGAGGAGTGAAAAAACCACATCGTTACAGACCTGGTACAGTTGCTCTCAGAGAAATCAGAAGATACCAGAAGTCAACCGAGCTCTTGATCCGCAAGTTGCCTTTCCAGCGTCTTGTGCGAGAAATTGCTCAGGACTTCAAAACAGATCTGCGATTCCAGAGCACAGCCGTTATGGCTCTGCAAGAGGCTTCTGAAGCGTACCTTGTTGGCTTGTTCGAGGATACTAACTTGTGTGCCATTCACGCAAAACGAGTTACAATCATGCCTAAAGACATCCAGTTGGCAAGAAGAATTCGTGGGGAACGTGCCTAAGCATCTTACCAAACAAAAAACGGCTATTTTTATAGCCACACATCCATAAAAAATATTACGGCTAGCTTTTTATATCAAACTTTGTCCTGCTTTCTGTTTAAATTTTATGCTACATAAAAATTTTATGCTACATAAAGTTTGACAATGTTAAAAATATGAAGGGCAAGAAAAGTAAAAGCAAGAAAATAAGAAATTTAAAAACGAAAATACTTAAACTTAGGGAATCTAATCTTAAATTTACTCTTTTTTAACTGTTTAAGTGACTTAAACAAGTTTAACTTTGTACCAAGATAATGTTTTTTTGTAAATGTGTGGCTATAAAAATAGCCGTTTGTTAATGTAATAGCCAGATACACACAAATTATTTTTTTGCGGTCTTCTTTGCTGCCTTTTTGGGAGTCTTTTTGACCTTCTTTGCTGCAGGTTTTTTAGCAACAGGCTTCTTTGTGGGTTTCTTAGCTGCTGGTTTCTTAGCCGAGGCTTTCTTTGTGGCAGGCTTCTTTGCTGCTTTCTTTGGCGTGCTCTTCTTTGCTGGCTTCTTTTTTGGTGTACTTTTCTTTGCAGTAGGCTTCTTTGCCGTTGGCTTTTTTGCTGCGGCCTTTTTCTTAGGTTTTTCTTTTTTTACCTGACCTAGCTTGAATGATCCAGAAGCACCAGTGCCTTTAGTTTGAATCAAATCGCCTGATGTTACTCCTCGTTTAAGAGCCATTTTCAGATGATGATCTGAGTTTTCAGCAACTTTGTAATTTGCATGAATATATTTTGTAATAGCTTGGCGAGATGAACCACCGCGTTCCTTTAGGGTAGCGATAGCAGCCTTGATCATGTCCACATATTTAGGGTGATCAGCTGTCTTCTTTGCAGCAGGTTTCTTCTTGGGTGCGATTTTCTTTGGAGAAGCTGCTTCACTCATTTTTAATGTTTTCTTACAACAATCCAACGATAAACGATGCTTGTTATCACAGTAGAAGTATACTAAACATTACCGTGTAAATGAGATATAATTTAAGACGGTGCGAAGTATGCGGACGTAAAAGTACCACTCCCGGGAATTGATTTGGCGCGAAAACAGAAATGTGTGTTTCTGTACATCGTATAATGTCCGTTTTGGGTGCCGCGACTATGCGAAAGCATGTTAATTTTTATTTGTAGTACGACGCAATAGTCTGCAAGAGAAGCTGCTGGAGTTTGAGGTCTTCAGCATTACATCTAGTCTGTTAATTTGGGCTTCTTCCGCGCTCGTGTTAGGATTTTCATAAAGCGTTCTTTGGTTTGCGTTGCGTATGTCGGCCTACATCATCGACACGGCCTGTTTCCGGCTATTAGGAGCAATTCATATATTGGGCACTGCGTTTCGACTTTTTTATTAGACCACAGTAAAAAAATTCACTCACAGAAGTCCCTTTCTTTCATGGCTACAAACACGAAGAATTCTGTCGTAAGTAAAACGAATGCGCAAGCCAAAATGACGATGGGGCGAAGTCATAAGCATGGCCCTGTGGCCCAATGGATAAGGCATCTGACTACGAATCAGGGGATTCCAGGTTCGACTCCTGGCAGGGTCGCACTGTCGCATTTCGGCTGCATGGTCTACTGTGTAACGCGCGCGCACGTTCTGGCGTAATGCGTTGATAAACGGAATGTACGCAGACATATTGGAAAGTAATATCACGCACTTAGTATCGTCGCCTTTGTTAGCATTCATGTAAGTTACCATCCACTCGCTACAGTCGCTCTCCATCCTACGGCTAAATCAACAGCCGTGATTTTTACTATGTCGCCGTCCATCCGTACGCGGTGACAGTTGTAAGCTTTACAGTAACGTGACATGCTCCACAAGCAGTTACGGTGTGTGGACGATGCCTATCATGGCAACGCTTGTTCTTTATCGCTTCTCGGCCTAATGGCTAAGATCAAGTGTAGTATCTGTTCTTATCAGTTTAATATCTGGTAGGCCATTCTCTGAATGGTCAGTATATTAATCTGATTTTTGGCCTTGGGTCATGGAGGTGGATTCATTCACGCCGTGACCACGGGTTGCCTTGGTGTTGCACTATTACCGATGGCGGCCCACATAAGCAATAAAAGAATAATAGCAGTCCTCTTTCCGACGGCACTCTGCATAGTCTACGGCGGGAACAAAACGCGTACACTGGGGGAGAATACAGCCTATGCCCCGCGACACGGCAGTTTATAACACACTCAAGCCACAAGCATTAACAAACTTTGAAGGGTACCCTCATGCTACGGTGCAGTTCCAACTCATACTTACCTGACGGGGAAGTAAAGACTGATCAATGAGGGTTTTCTTCCAGAGTGAGGCTCTTGCATTGCACTACGCTTGGGCTGACCTCTGCGATTACTGCAAACGTCAGTAACTCGACCGTACAATTTCTGGTAGTGGGGGCCTGCGTCCGCGCTCGCCCCCTCCTTAAGTCAAAATGAATGAGCTTAGAAAAGTTGCGCGGCCAAATGTCGGTGGTGACTTAAACGCTAAGGTAAAACCTCGCTTGGCTGTTACGAAACGTGATTGCGATATAAGTCCTCGGAAGGCGGCGGAATTTTATTTTATTTGCCATTCCGTCAGGGTTATTGGATGATCGGCAATAGATCGAGTTTGTATGCATTTGAAAGCTCTTTTTTCTCGTACTATCACCTGAAAATGTCGTAGGAAAATGTCATAGGAAACACTTTCAACAACCGCCACGTTCCTTAATTGTTATAACAAGAAATATATCACAGCAAATGAAAATGAAAAGCCTACGACACCGGGAGTTCCCAGGCGGTCCCCCATCCAAGTACTATCCCGGCCCGACGATGCTTAACTTCCGTGATCAGACGAGAACGGGTGTGTTCATCGTGGTATGGCCGTAGACATTAGTAGGTGCAAATACGTGCAATTTATTTTGACGTTGTGATCAAATTTTTTTATTTAATTTCTTTGAGTTACTTAGGACAAGGCGTATGCATGGATTATCTATTAGACTTTAAGGTTATAGTTTTGTGAAAAAAACAATGTTTTTTTAAAGATGTGTGGCTATAAAAATAGCCGTTGTTTTCTGAGTGTAGCGGTTTACTTCTTCTGTCCTTTGTCGTTCTTCTTTGGGAGTAAGACAGCTTGAATGTTTGGCAAAACACCACCAGCTGCAATGGTTACACCGCTCAAAAGTTTGTTTAATTCTTCATCATTACGAACAGCCAATTGTAAATGTCTTGGAATAATCCTAGCTTTTTTGTTGTCTCTTGCTGCGTTACCAGCCAACTCCAATATCTCAGCAGATAAATATTCCAAGACGGCTGCTAAGTAAACTGGTGCTCCAGATCCAATTCGGTTAGCATAGTGCCCTCTACGAAGGAATCTATGCACTCTACCGACTGGAAATTGAAGTCCAGCTCTTGAGGATCTTGTCTTGGCTTTAGCCTTAGCTTTTCCACCTTTTCCACGTCCAGACATAACTGCGATTTGATTTGTAAGTTAATACAAAAACGTACGAATATTTAACGTAAGTGTTAACGAAATAAACTTTACTCGTTTTTTCATCATAAAAATAGGATCGAAATCATGTTTTTTTAACCAATCATAATTAAGTATTAAACAAAAGATTTTTTTTTTAACCAATTAAATTGCGTATCGGCGTTTTCGGATCGAATTCGATCCGATTTTTTTACTTATAAACAAAAAGTTTTGACTTGCAGTTTAATGCTTATTTACAAGTTAAGTAGCAAAAATTTTTAACCATGTCTGACGCAGCAGCTAAAGGAGGAAAACAGGCACCTAAAGTAGCCAAGAAAGGTGAAAAAAGAGCCGGCAAAAAAGGAGGAAAGATTGGTGGAACTGGTGAAAAGAAACGCAAGAGAAAGAGAAAGGAAAGTTATGCTATTTACATCTACAATGTTTTGAAACAAGTTCACCCAGATGTCGGAGTTTCAAGCAAAGCTATGAGCATCATGAACTCATTTGTCAACGACATCTTTGAGCGCATTGCTTCCGAAGCTTTGCGTTTGGCTCTTCAAAACAAAAAGTCGACCATCTCTTCTCGTGAAATTCAAACCGCAGTACGTCTTCTCTTGCCTGGAGAACTTGCAAAACACGCAGTCAGTGAAGGAACAAAAGCCGTCACAAAATACACAAGCAGCAAGTAAACCAACGTCTACCAAACACAAACGGTCTTTTTTAAGACCACACATCTTTAAAAAAACATTTACTTGGCGTCACTACAAGTTAACCGAAGTTAATAAAACTTCTAAATAATGTGCTTAAGAACACTAGCCTACATTTAAAATACTTCCCCATGTGTGTGTGGATTAGCTTCACTTTTCATACGTATTATTAGCTGTACTTGCAGAAAAGACAAGTACATTGATCCATGTTATTGCTTACATTTAACTTAACCCAGCTTTTCACGGAAACACTCCCAGGCAAATTAACCCTACAAAGTATTTCTAAATTTTTTTTGTGTCATATATGACATAGTATCGTATAGCAATAAATGTAACTGTGACAAGACTTTACACATTGTGTAATTTGGAAGCGTGCACAAAGTAATGTTTTAAAAGATTTGTGGCTATAAAAATAGCCGTTTTTGTTGAGCAATGACAACGCTTAACCTCCGAATCCGTAAAGAGTTCTTCCTTGACGTTTTAAGGCATAAACAACATCCATAGCGGTAACGGTCTTGCGTTTAGCGTGCTCTGTGTAGGTTACAGCATCACGAATAACATTCTCTAAGAAAACCTTCAGTACACCTCTGGTTTCCTCATAGATAAGGCCAGAGATACGTTTGACACCACCTCGTCGAGCAAGACGCCGAATAGCAGGTTTTGTGATTCCCTGAATGTTATCACGAAGAATTTTTCGGTGACGTTTAGCACCTCCTTTTCCCAATCCTTTACCTCCTTTTCCGCGTCCAGACATATTGATATTGTTGCGTACAGAACGAGTACAAAAACAACGTTTGAGTTAACAGAATTCAGACAGCTTTAAAAAGAGGCCATAAAATTACCTACTGCTCGTGGAAACACCCTAATTAACCAATAGAGTTGCGTCATTACAAAATGTTCCGAACATTTTGTACATTTTTTTAAGTAAAACTGTAGTTTTTTTAAAAATTCGTGGTCTTAATGTTTCAGTAAGGCAATAAATTTGGCATCGTTGGAATTCGCCAAACCTTCTGCTACTTACTAAAAAAAAAAAAAGTCAAAAGCTTTTGTGTATCAGAAGATACAGCCGTTTTCCCGTAGCCAAAAAACACAGATTTTATAAAAATGTTAAAGTAATGAGCGTAATGTCATTATGCAGCCAATCAGAAATTACTTTCTTAGCACCAATCAAATGGTTTGTTTTGAACCTTAGCTGTCAATCAATATGAGAAATAAAACTTTGGCGCGATAGTGCATTTTAGACCGTCTTGTGTATCCGTACTACATCGACTTCTTAAAATATGGCTCGTACAAAGCAAACTGCACGTAAATCTACTGGAGGAAAGGCTCCACGAAAACAACTCGCCACTAAAGCTGCGAGGAAAAGCGCACCAGCTACTGGAGGAGTGAAAAAACCACATCGTTACAGACCTGGTACAGTTGCTCTCAGAGAAATCAGAAGATACCAGAAGTCAACCGAGCTCTTGATCCGCAAGTTGCCTTTCCAGCGTCTTGTGCGAGAAATTGCTCAGGACTTCAAAACAGATCTGCGATTCCAGAGCACAGCCGTTATGGCTCTGCAAGAGGCTTCTGAAGCGTACCTTGTTGGCTTGTTCGAGGATACTAACTTGTGTGCCATTCACGCAAAACGAGTTACAATCATGCCTAAAGACATCCAGTTGGCAAGAAGAATTCGTGGGGAACGTGCCTAAGCATCTTACCAAACAAAAAACGGCTATTTTTATAGCCACACATCCATAAAAAATATTACGGCTAGCTTTTTATATCAAACTTTGTCCTGCTTTCTGTTTAAATTTTATGCTACATAAAAATTTTATGCTACATAAAGTTTGACAATGTTAAAAATATGAAGGGCAAGAAAAGTAAAAGCAAGAAAATAAGAAATTTAAAAACGAAAATACTTAAACTTAGGGAATCTAATCTTAAATTTACTCTTTTTTAACTGTTTAAGTGACTTAAACAAGTTTAACTTTGTACCAAGATAATGTTTTTTTGTAAATGTGTGGCTATAAAAATAGCCGTTTGTTAATGTAATAGCCAGATACACACAAATTATTTTTTTGCGGTCTTCTTTGCTGCCTTTTTGGGAGTCTTTTTGACCTTCTTTGCTGCAGGTTTTTTAGCAACAGGCTTCTTTGTGGGTTTCTTAGCTGCTGGTTTCTTAGCCGAGGCTTTCTTTGTGGCAGGCTTCTTTGCTGCTTTCTTTGGCGTGCTCTTCTTTGCTGGCTTCTTTTTTGGTGTACTTTTCTTTGCAGTAGGCTTCTTTGCCGTTGGCTTTTTTGCTGCGGCCTTTTTCTTAGGTTTTTCTTTTTTTACCTGACCTAGCTTGAATGATCCAGAAGCACCAGTGCCTTTAGTTTGAATCAAATCGCCTGATGTTACTCCTCGTTTAAGAGCCATTTTCAGATGATGATCTGAGTTTTCAGCAACTTTGTAATTTGCATGAATATATTTTGTAATAGCTTGGCGAGATGAACCACCGCGTTCCTTTAG